>NC_081414.1:0-200000 GCF_030272615.1 Cryptomeria japonica
TTTATTTCTTTTCCCTTATCTGAAGAAGAACCTTTAAGATTATAGATTGGTTTAGCAACTTTAGAATCAACACCTCTGTCATTAACAAAAAATTTGTTCTTAGCCTAAAAAGGTGTCTTATTATTGTTGTTTGAACTAGAACTTTCTTTATAGTCTTTGCCATTGTATATATTACTAGTACCATCATCTATAAGAGCTTGTTCGATCCTAACTCTCATTTCTATCACTTCCTCAAAGGAGTCTAAATATTTGAGACAAAGTTCATTTCCAAGTTCTTTGGTCAAATTACAATAGAAAAGATCAACAAGTTTCTTATCAGGGACACTCCATGGCGCTCTTTTAGTCAGATGTCTCCATATTTGTAAAAATGAAACAACAGACTCTCATTTTCTTTGCTTTGTATTGAAAAGATCTAACATAGTCAATTCATGTTCACAATTATATGCATAGTGTGAGATAAATTTATCTGCCAATTCCTAGAATGACTTGATAGTAGGAGTTAATTTTAAAAACCATTATGTGGCACTTCCCCCAAGATTGCAAGATAATAGTCTCATCAGGTAAGTCTCATCAATAGCAAATTCCAAAGTTGCAGTAGAAAATTCTCTCAAATGATCTTTAGGATCACCTTTCCCTCTGTACTTATCAAGCTTTGGTATCTCCCAATTGCTAGGAAAAGGTGGTGTAGACACCCAAAATTGTCATGTCTAATTAAATAAATATATTTATTTATTTAATTATCTAAGCTTAATTCTTCTATTAATTAAATAAATCTTTATTTATTTAATTAATTCATTTATCCTCTTCTAGCCTTATTTCTCATTTAAATAAATACCTTTATTTATTTAAATTATCCTTTTTCTAAATTAAATAAATATCTTATTTATTTAATTATCCCACTTCTTCTATTAATTAAATAAATTTTTATTTATTTAATTAATTCATTAACCTTTTCTACCCATGACACATGTCATTCATCTCTTAATTCATACACTACCTACCCCTTTCATTATTTTATTATTTCTTTTACCTACCCTCTAATCATAGCTGACCTCCTTTTACACCTCTCAATCTCATCCCTCCATTTCATATAGTGTCTTCTATATAAGGAGATGTTTCCTTCATTATCAACCCTAATCAATCATTCTAACTACGTGATCAATTGACTACTTGGCATATGCGATCCTACTTGCAACCACATTCCGTTCTTTGTTGAGCTCTTGTGCACATAAAATCTGAGAGCAAATATATCAAGCAAGATCAATGGAGATAGGAAGAATGGAGATCCAAACCCTATTGGACATGTGATGGTATAATCTTTGTGATTTCATTTGATTTGCATTGTCTTAGGTAATATTCATATGTTATGGTGGATCTTTGTTGTTGTTAGGCTAGGGTTTTGTGGTTGAATTCATTTAGCCTTTCAATATCGTTATTATTGTTATCCATTTTCACCATATACATTTTGGCATGCCCCGTGGGACATGGATTTTTGTTAGATCTGTGTTTTTTTTGCAGATTTTTCTAACCCTATATTGTTGTTTTGTAAAACAATTTGGAGAATAATCTTGTGCAGCTAGGGTTTTGGACACAAAATCAAGATCTTGGAGAGATTCGATCATATCTCACAAATGGATAGGAAATTTTGCACCAAATGTTTTCTACAGGTTGAAGAAAGTATCAGGAGCTCTCAATCCAAAATTCAAAACTTTTGGAGCAAATTTTCATTTTCTATGAATTTTTTATGATTTTTCATAAAAAATTAATTTTGAGAGCAAATGAGAGAATTTTTTAGATTTTCTTACATTTTTGGAAATCTCTCATAATTATACATAGGATATATTCTTTGTGATTTTAATTTTGATTTAAAATATTTCCCTAAAAATCAGATCTTTAAAAATTAGGGTTTTTCCTTATTTTGATCAGATCTCACAAACGGCTTTGAATTTTGACATCAAATTTTTTGTACATGTCCAGAAAAGTATTAGAAGGATTCAGTAAAAATTTCATATTTTTTGGATTGATTTTGCATTTTATATGAATTTTTTATGATTTTTCATAAAAAATTAATTTTGAGAGCAAATTAGCGAAGTTTTTAGATTTTCCTACATTTTTTGAAATCTCTCAGAATTATACAAAGTATCTATTCTTTGTGGTTTTAAATTTGATGCAAAATCATTCCTCAAAAATCAGATCTTTGAAAATTAGAGTTTTACATTATTTTACTCATATCTCACAAACTGCTTGGATTTGTTGCAGAAATTTTTTTATGCAGGTTTGGAAGACCATCAGGACTCTCCAGTAAAAATTTCAGCTTTTTTGGATCAATTTTGCATTTTATATGAATTTTTTATGATTTTTCATAAAAAAATTATTTTTTGGAGCAAATTAGCAAATTTTTTGGATTTTCTTACATTTCTAGAAATCTCTTGAAATTTTGCAGATGGTCTTTTTTTATGATGAATCAGATCTTTGAATTGGTCAACAAAATGCATTGTTGAAGGCCCCTATTTCACAAAGTCTTTTGGATCTAAAATTTACCTAACTTGTGTGCTTGCAGGAAGGGGTGATTATTTCAAACAATCCAAACTACTAATAAATCTTTGTTGCAGGTCCTTGGCAAGGGTTTTTGGATTTTTATTGTGTTCCTTGTTTTCATAGACTAGCAAACACTTCAATTGGTGCACTAAAATTGAATCATTGTCTTTTGTGTCTTGAGCAATAGGCTCTTTTTGTTTAATCTTTAGAGGGTCTGTCTTCCCGTGTGGTCATTAGGACTACTAGTGAGAAGAGAACGACCCAAGTGGTAGCAAAAGAAAAGCCATCTTCTTCCAAACCACTATAAATAACTGTATTCATGGTGAAAACTATGAATAACGTGTGTTGATTAGTTCATACCGACACTATGTCTCCCCATAAACCCGTTTGTTCAAATTTATTTGATCAGTTGTAGGGCGTAACCCCTACTAGCTGGGAGCCTTCTGTATTTACAGAGCTGAAAGTGCCGCATGTATGGCCACATGAGCGGATGCCCTTACTAGCACCTTTTTGTTTTAGAAGCCCAAATCCTTCTAGTTGTTGGGGCAGGAGGTCGGACCTCTGGTAGCGGCCCACACACATACGGTTCTTAGTAGAGATACAAAGTTTGCCACGGGGAGTTTTCATGGGGACTGATGCTTGGCTGACCTAAGAAGTGAGTGCCAAGGGTGGAGCCAATGAGGTCAAGCATCTAAGTATCCACTCTGAATAGCGTAGCCTCGGGGGTAAAACCCCATGTGGGATCAACAACTATTGTCTTGGCCAGCCATAAGAATTATGCTTGACTTATTTTAAACATTCAAAACATTCAAGACCAAACAACAAAACATTGTGTCTTTTGTGTCTTCAAGTGTATGCAAAACATTTTTACATCAAACAACACAATTTTCTTGGAGTCATTTTGAGTCTAGACACTTGCAAACATTGGGTCTTCATCAACACTATGTCCTCTCGTCACGAAAAACAGTCAAACAGTCAGATTTGGCCACAACAAAACGACTTCACAGATTCGAAAAAATTGCACAAATTTTGCAGAAACACGTCTGTGTCTGATATAATAGCATCTGTGTTGTATAACCGCGTCTGTGAAGGGCAGAAACGCGTCTGTGTTTCCAGAATCAACAATGCATTTTACAAAAATCTCATAAACGCGTCTGTGTTAAACAGAACCACGTCTGTGTCCGAAAATCGCGTCTGTGAAATATACAGGCGCGTCTGTGATCAGAATTGAAAAGAAAAAAAAAAACTGTTACAGTCCAGCAAACAAACACAGTCAGTTTCGGAATTCTTGAGCTTCCTAGGTCATTTCTCCAGGGTTTCATTTAGCATTCAACCTATCTTTGGGTCTCACAAAATCCATCGTTGTTTTACATCTTGCATTACATTCACATTTGTCTAAACTTGAGTCAAAAGGTCACTTGCTTGTCCTCATCATACTTTGTCAACACACTACATATAACAACACTTTGCTAAGTGGTCCCTCATCAAGGTCTATCACCTTTGGGTCTCATTTGGTCTTACTTAGAGTCAAGGTCAACTTACCTCATCAAGAGAAACTATCCTCTCTTTGGAAGTCACACCTACTCTACCACATACATACTTGGTCTTACACTTTGGACATTGCAAGTACACTTCAGATTCATTTACATTCCATCCAACCCTTGGTCTTCCATACTTTTTTCATTTTCATCTAGTCTAACACATCTCGGTCAATACCTAGTTCATGGTTGAAACCCATCTTCAAAAATCTAGGAGAGAAACTAAAGAGGCTCAAGAGTCCGCAAACATGAGTTCTTATGAGTATGACAATGATATCTTTTTCAATTCTGATCATACTACATTACCTGACATGGATGCCTATAGAAACATTCCAAATGTTGAGAACATGGACACTACAAACAACAATGATACACACAATGATGATATGGACAACTTTTCCGTACATTCAGCAGATGTGGAAGAATCCATTATGGACCCCCGCTTCAATTGATTGATTGAGGAAATAATGAGGAGAGATAGACAATACTTCTTACAAATGATGGCACAAAGTGGAGCCAAGATACCTCATGATTTTGACATGTCTCGAATAATGGAAAATCGGCCTTTGCAACAAACTCACTCCAGCATGGATCAAAGGAGACCTAATAGTGGATGCAATAGAGGACCACATATGGTACCTGAATCACCATCATCTTTATTTCAAAAACCAGAGGTCCCACATACACATGGTCAAGCATATGATACTCACCTTCGCAGACCATTATGGAAGTCTTATGCAGAAAGATATGCTCAATCACATACCAATGCTAAGGATCAACCACCAAAGCAATTGGATATTCAAAGGCATGCTCAAAATTTGGACACAAGGAAACCCCGTGTCAAATTTGGGGGCAACACATTAGAACATGACATGCCTGTAGAGTATGGTATACATGGACAAAATAGATATTTCGTTCCTCAACATGAATCTATACCAAGTGGTCCATATATGCAGCATCACTATAGACCTCCTCCATATGAACATGTGTATGATCAATATCATCCATATATGCAACATGCTTCTCCTCCAATTGGTGCCTCAAGCATGGGGTACGGTCCAAGAAGTCGATCTCCACCTAAGAGCAATTTGGAGCAACAATCAGGGACTTACAAAAGAAAATGGAGGACATAAATACACCAAAACCAACATACACAATGAGAGACATATGTCCTTATCCATTTGACAAGAGCATTCCAATGCCTCCTTTTCCTACACACTTTGTGACGCCTAAATTTGATAAGTATAGAGGAAAAGGGGATCCTAAGGCACACATAAGATAGTTTTTCACAGCTTGCATTGAGGTAGCAGCAGAAGAGACATATTTGATGAGATTATTCCCACAAAGCCTAGGTGATCAAGCTATGGAATGGTTCTCCCAACTCCCACCTGGTATTAAGTCATGGGGTGATCTAGTAGAGGCATTTATTCAACATTTCTCCTACAACATAGAGACAGACATATTAGTCACTACTTTGTGCAACACCAAGCAAAAAGAGGGAGAGTCTTTTGCATCATTTTTACAAAGATGGAGGAATCTAGCCAGCAGATGCTCTTGTGAAATTCCACAAAAACAAATGGTAGAGATGTTCACCCAAAATGTTAACAAAGACATTGGTTACGACTTAAGAAAAGCTCGTTTGTCCACCTTCAAAGACGTCATTGAAAAAGGCTTGGCAACATAAAAGGTCCTAATTGAACAAGGAGTCATTAAGATATTCAAGGAAAACAAAGATGACTTTAAAGGAAAAGATAAGCCAAGATTTTGGAATAAAAACAAGAACACAGTCAATGATGGTGTTGTTGATGCCAATACAGTGCGACCGAAATTCATTTTTTCCGGATCAAATCAGGTGAATACTCAAACAACTTCTAAATCACGAAGGAAGTATACTCCATTGGGAGAACCACTTGAGTCAGTTTTCAAGAAGCTAGTGGCAAACAAGGTAATCACTATTCCATATTTTCCTCCATATGAACCAAAGGTTAAACCAAATTGGTGGAATGATGATGAATATTGTGAATTTCATAAGAGAAAGGGTCATAAGATAGGAAATTGTCATCAACTGAAGAACATCATACAAGATCTCATTGATAGAGGTGACATTGAGATTGAGGGACACTCATCCAATCAAGAACATGAAATGTTTAAGGAACCATTCCCAAAGCATGACAAGGGAACAACTGCAGCCACAGATGACCAAACCAACTATACTAGAGCAACCTATAACTATGATTCAACTATCAATCACATTTTGATGGACAATTACGTCTCTACCATTATCATCAAGGACAAAAACCCTGAGAATTCTACCCAGAGACCCAAGATTGTCCTAAAAGGTGTTGGATCTTCTTCCGAACCTACCTCTGAATGTCATGTTACAACCCGCCGAGGTAAATTCACTTTGCAAGGTGCTCCAGCTAAAAACACTGCTTCCTCATCAACCAAGCCTGAGTATGACCTTGTAGAACAATTAGGAAAAACACCTGCGCTCATCTCCATCCTTGAGCTTCTACACATATCCCCCGCACATAAAACTATTCTTGACAAAATCTTGAGAGACACTGCTGTTCCTACTGATCTGAACGTGGACCAGTTTCAAGCCATGGTGGGATACCTTTCCATTCCACACTCTCTTACATTCACAGAAGCCGACGACGCCTCCGTGAGCCAACCACATAATGCACCACTACACGTTGAAGCCTTCATACACAAACATCGAATAAAACGAGTCCTGATAGATGGAGGAGTTGGTCTAAACATTTGTACATTGAGCACAATTAAACAATTGGGATATTCGGATAAAGCTGTGAATGCTGCAAACAGAATTACCATCAAGGCATATGATGATGAAGAGCGTTCATCCAAAGGCACAATCATTTTACCTCTCAGAGTTGGGCCAGTTACAAAGGATGTGGTTTGTCAAGTCCTTCATTTAGATCTCACATACAACATACTTTTGGGACGTCCATGGATTCATGAGATGAGCGCAATACCATCAACATATCATCGATGCATCAAGTTTCCACACAATGGAGTTGAAGTGACTGTCAAAGCTGACCCAAATTTATTCATATATTGCAACAATCTGCGACCTAGATCAAAAATAACAATCCCAGTCAATCGAGAAGCTATTCCTTCATCAGCATATGTGGATCCAGAATCATTAAAAGCTTCAACATCAAAGCAAACAAAGCTAAAAGAAAATTTCAAGTTTAAAGACATGGGATGTGGTGAGTATATCTTTCATGTTGATCAACTCCCACTATCTTCTAAGGTATTCAGTTGACAAGAACAACCTACAAAAAAATTGCAATGCTAAGGAATTGGGTGTGAACCACCTAGTGTTGTGGCTACTAAGTCTAAATGCAAATCTCCTCTAGCGGTGAAAGCACCTCTTGATATCAATAGTCCTAAGAGTGGTTCCAGCGAAGAATCTATTGAGAATATCGCCAGCCCTCTTAATAACTCACATAGCTTTACCATATCATCCACTCATTCCATTTCCACTCCACTTCCAAACTTGGATCAACAAGAATCACAAAAGCCCTTGGTCATTGGGGATCAAGAATCAAGCTTTGAAAAGAAAAATATAAAAGTCAATAATAAAGAAAAGTCCTTTAGTCCAAATCAAAATCAAAAGCTACTGGACTCTACAAAAATCAAAGTCAAGGATAAAAATCCTATGAAGCAAAAAGAACAAGAGTTGATCTCCCCTAATACCAAAATAACTGGGGGCAAAAGTTCTACAATTTCAAGTAAAAAAGAACACTTGTTGATCCTAAGTCTCCATCATGCTATCCTACTTTCACTTCTTTTCATAGTCATAAGCCTTCATAACTCATCTACTTGTTCCACACATCCTTTTCCTTCTGGTGATACATCATGGACCTTTAATGGAGCTTCCTCAAAGGACTTTGTTATCAGGGATGCCCAAACTTCTTCAGGTGACACGCATATGGGCCTGTGTAGTCCACACACTAGTAATTCTATCGTAGTTCCTTCATCAAGGAAGACAGACACTCAAGCTACACATCATTCAGTCAAGGAACAATGCAGCTACAATCACAAAGTCAAGCCTCGCACATTTGAGGTAGGTGATTTGGTTCTCAGAGAAAACCCCAAAAATCAGCAAGACAGAGAGAAGAAGGGCAAGTTCAAACCAAACTGGCTTGGTCCTTACATCATCACAACAGCATATGGATCTAGTGCATATCAGCTCTCAACTCTAGATGGTGAACCTTTGGAGGATCCTATCAACAGCATGCACCTTCGCAGGTTTTACACATAGCTCTTCAGAGTATCCCAAAAAAAAAAATCAAAAATCAAAAATTTCAAAAATACAAAAAAATCAAAAAATTCAAAAATACAAAAAAAAATTATAAAACAAAAAAAATCGTTACTTGGTGAAAACCTGGCAAACAGGCGCCTTGTGACACAAAAAACATTGAAAAATCGAAAAAAGTAAAGAGAAATAATTTCGTCCAACGGTGAAAACCACTTCGATGGTGCCCTGGGCAAGTACCGTGGTGAAAACTGGGTCACCCGCGCCATGTGTAGAGACATTGCTCCTCCCTCCCTCAGGATTCACTTTCATCCTTTCACTTTGCACACACTCACAACCTATTCGTTCATAATAAACTTACCCATTCTCATCATGGCTTGTTATTGATCTACCCAAGATTGGTTAGCCATTCATAATAAACCTCCCTTTTCACCTCCCTTTCCATCCATAATAAATCAGATCCTATCTGTGGCTAAGGAAAATCATACGTCTAGTGATGGGTGTGGAACTGAGAGCATCACATGTTTCAAGGAGTACAGTTTCTTACAGCTTTCTTCAGTTTATCCGCGCACAATTCGCAATAAAGCAACATTTGCATCACGGATCCGCAATAAAGTTTCATCTTCTCCGCAATAAAGTATCAATTTCATGGATTCAGTCGGTTTCAGATGAGACAGCAGCAACAATGGGCTTCAACAAAATCAAATCTTTCAACAGATTCAGACAAAATATGGTTTCGTGCTATCTATCCTTTTTGTGAAAGTAAACATTGTGACCACAATCAAATAAGATTTATACAAGTGACAAGAGACACTAAACTTGAGGACTACAGTGGATGTTGGTGTCGAGTCTTGGTTTTCGTTTTTGATTTTATCTTTTGGTGACATGTCTTTTAGCTTTTCCAGGATGTCTCTGACTAGAGATTCTATCTCCAGGATGTCTTTGACTAGAAAGGTAAGGATGGGGTATTGTCACCTATTTTTCTTTGTTGTCTATGGATTGTCTCTTAGTAATGCTATGACTTGTCCAAGGATATGAGGACACTATGAGTCTAGTATGAACTGGGGCATTCCTTGTTTGTGACTGTCTTATCTCCATGCAAACAGGTACAATGACTTTCTTGGTCGAACATATGCCTCGATTGTCATAACCTACTTGCCATAATAAAGCTCAATGATGATAATGCACAAGAAGCTCCTTTCACTTTCATATCTTTTGTCTTCCATCCCCCTTTCTTGATTGACTTCCATCGTCCTTCTCGAGTCCGCGTAGCCTGCTATCACATGACTGAGTATAATGACACACCAATAACATTTGCATCTCATATAGTTTCACCTGCATTACCACATATAAGCGTTTCATACATACATATAGGTATCACAATTGCATCACATCCTGCACACAACACCTGTTAACACAATTTACATTTGCATTATCATATTCATCTACATTTCATACATTCACATTTGCATTAGCATAACATATAGAAACATAAAAGAACAAAAATATTGCATTGCATCATATACATATTTGCATCCATATCATAAGCATCACATAAGAACATACATCACATAGGTACACATGCATATAGCTGTCACAAAGATGAATCATCTCATATATATATATATATATATATATATATATATATATATATATATATATATATATATATATATATATATATATATATATATATATATATAAAGTGTCATGATACAATGATGTCAAAATCATATGGCTACAATCACCTGCAGGTGTCTACATCATCATAAAAAATGGTACAAAACTGATACATAAGAACCCACTAATCACTCCTGCCAGCATCGTCGCTAATGTTAATCTTGTCTGTGTCATCGTGTCCCATGCCACGTGTCCCACCCTCATCTCCAGTCTCGGATCCTAGAACACTCATCTAAGGGCATCCCTGTCTCCGTCTTGATCGTACGGAATCAACTCCCCATCAATCGGTATCCGCATAATCCTGTATACATCCTCCAGGGTGACTGTCATCTCCCCATCGGCAAATGAAAAGTGCAAGTTTCAGACTGCCACCTCTCCGCCAATGCAGTTAGCAATCCCATGTTTGCCTGAAACTCAGGCACATACAGAATATGTCTCAATCCCATAGCCTCAATCACAGCTCGGTCCTCGACTGTCAACTCAGGTCGCAACCTCTGAGTCGATGGGAATCTCTCTCGTGACTCCAACATAGGCAAATACTCCTACAGTCACACAAATCAATCATCTCAGTCCCAGTGACACTCACTGTTCATCACAAAGTGTTGCTTCTATCCTAGTGGTACTCCCTGTTCATCACAAAGTACTACGTGTTTTGCACTCCCTATTCATCACAAAGTGCTGCTCATATTTGCACTCACTGTTCATCACAAAGTGCTACTCATATTTTAGTACTCCCTGTTCATCACAAAGTACTATATCTTGGTACTCACTGTTCATCACAAAGTGCCTTGATCTATCCTATCCTAGGGCCTCTGCTTGAGTGAATCCTCTTGAGAAGTTTCCTAATTGGCAACGTATGTTTTATCACAGAATTGTCAATCCTAGCCCTATTTGTTATCCTAGTCTTCCCTAGAGGACCTGTTTGAGTGTATCCTCTCAGCAGCTTATCCAATCGACAGCGTATGTTCATCACAGAACTGTCGATTTGACCTAGAAGACACAAATTCACATTTTTGGACACAAACGTTCTTTCATGACATAAACGCTCTTTTAGACCGCATAAACGCGCCTGGCACCAACGCAGACGCACCTATATGTTTTTGACATTTTTTGGACCCTAACCTAAAGCGCATTTATTGCCCTATCTAGCATGCATTAATGACAACAATAAATGCAACAAAGTATGAGGAGGTTTTGTGGTACTTACCGGCTCTCCTGCCTCTGTTGGCCTCTAGAATCGGCGAACGCGATCGAATCTGTGAACAAAAGCCATCGCTGCTGACTGTTGCTGCTCTATTTCGTTTTCCACTCTGATCTCGTGGAGGTGTTGTGTGGGGGAAAAAGTGACACTAAGCAAACATGCCCTAATCTCACTTTCAATCACACACTTGTGGAATACGGAAGAGCCTAGAGGTATCACACAATTGGCTACTTCTTTTTGTGGAAGAGAGAGCCACGGGCTACCTATTAGGATTTCTATTCCTTTGTTGCAAATGATAGATAGAATGATGCAAGTTCAACTACTAGCCCTAGAGTGTAAGTATGAACTAGTAACAAGATTGCAAGATTGAGATTAAGTGATGAAAAGATGTAAACACAAGGATAAAAGGAGAATGCAGATGTGTACCTGGGGTTAAAATCTGAGTGGAAATGTTTGGGATGGGGGCGCATGCGCCACTGACCTGATTCTGCACCTGAAACTGCTCCTTTTGGCAACCTGAAAGCTGTCGAAAAGTGCTGAAAACTGCTATTGTCTGAGGGACCAGGGCGCCCAGCGCCCCTGTCCCAGGGACCAGGGCGCTTAGTGCCCTTGTCCTGGCAGGACTAGGGTGCCCCACGCCCCTGTCCCGGTCTTCTGCTCTGCAATTTGGTGTGTAGTTCTGTCTCGGTCCGCTTCCGTCGGATCTGCAACTCGTGGCATACTTCGAATTCAAAAATCTGCACTTATATCTGAAAAGGGTTGTAGGGCGGCTATATAGGGTTTTGCCTTAGTCAAACCCCCACTTTGGTGATTCCCACCTCCACGAATAGCCAAGTTGTATAGTAAAAGTTGTGTGTGTGCAGACCTTGTGTGTGTGCAAGATCCTAAAATGAAAGTAAGCAAGCTAGAGCAACCTAGAAAGTAAACCCTAATTGCTTGTAATTGACAAAGTAAATGATCCAAATCAAGATGCAAAGTGATCTAAAGCATGAATACAAATGATATAATGAGGCTCATGCAATGACATGAAAACAACATGAAATCATACCCAACCCCAAGGGAGGGGTACAAGCCAATCTTCAGTCGGTAATCCCCTATTGCTCTTCAATGTCTTCAAAGCCCTAAATGGATGAATGAAATTGATGAATGCTTGATGGATGGATGTTGAATGTTGTTGAAGTCTTCAAAGATCTACTCTTTCGCTGCATAGAAGGTCCCTCGAACCAAAATTCGGATCCTTTCAAATGAAGAAAGAGAGCTCTTATATATGAAACCCTAGGTCTTAATTTCAACTTTTGGCCGACCTAGAGATTGAATCTCCAGCCAATTTCTTTGGGTTAAGCTTTATTTTATGATTGGATTGCGCTCCTAAAATTTTGAGAAAAATGTCCGGGACCGTGTGCACTCCGGGCGCCATGGTCCCGACAAATTTTCACCAAATTTTCAGGGCCGTCGGATATGATGATTTTAGAGAGAATCCCTAAGTTACAGCTAATTTTGAGATGTTTTGACCCCCGAAATCAAGCCCCCAAGTTCAAAATAGGACCTAACTAGGGTTTTTGATTAAATGATGTATTGGAGGAATAAAATGAAAGGGGCACACTTTAATGAAAAGGGCCCAACTTTATGATATGGGAGATGATAAAATAGAACCTTAGACCTAATTAATTTAATTAATTAAGTGCTAAAGGGGAAATGCAATGCAAAATGCAAAATGCGCCAAGGCGGGTGCTAAACTAGGTGTGAAATTGTACTGCTTTAGCAATTGCGTACAATTTACGACGCTACATTTAGCCCCCACTTTAGCGGTCATATGAACACTATGTGCATATGCAAGCTAAAGTATAGAAAAGTAAACATTATTTGAAAAAGGATATATCCATAAGTTGTCGGACGAAGCCCCCAACGGTATTTGCAGTACACAGTTAGGAACCGCACCCTACAAAACACACGTTAGATCACAAAATCACCTAATGCTTACTAAGGAAGGTGATGAAAATTTGAGGGTAGCTATATGCCCCCCCTGTTTCGGCTTGCTAATTTTAGTGAGTTGAAACAAGGTATCATGTTTACCACTTCGAATTGTTAAAGAATATTGATGACAAATGCTCACAAGAAGATTTGATATGGGATCAAGAACTAATGGAGAATCATTTGGTAAGAAAGAGGACTAAATCTCAATTCCAACACAACAAAGAGTGTGAGGATTTGAGAGTTCTCTAACACAAGAGGAAGGATGTGAATGGAAACAAAATGCAAAGAGAAGAAAAGAAAAGGGAAAAAGCATGAATACACACATTGGTGATCCATGAAAAGAATAGTGAGAGAGAAAACATGGACTTCTCGCCCCTAGATCTTGTCTAGGTGATCCATGGGAAAAGGACATGGAAAACTAGCCCCTAGAGTCTGTCTAGGTGATCCATGTAAGGGAGGAGAGTGAGAAAGTCTAGCCTTATGCCGCTAGTTCCACTCAACCTCGTGCATGTGTGTGTAAGGGAGGTTAGAAGCACCTCATAGGAGTCTATGCCCAAGTGTGCTACAACCTGTATATGTATAGTACAAAAGCATGACATCTCGCTCTAAGAGTCTGTGCTCTGGTTCCGAGAATGACCCATTGCTCAAAAAGTGTAATGTTTATGTCATAAGCAAAGTAGAACAAGGATACCTACCTTCATCACAAAAGAAGATACCCCAAAAATGCAACAATGTCATAGATCCAAGCAAGAGAGTTTTGCACTCTTTAAGCCAGGATAAGATAGTTGAAAAGGGATATCTTGTAGTATGTGTAAAGGAGATCCTTAGAGGAGAAGAGATCTTTGTACAAAAGACACCCATCCCCGAGAGGAATTGTCTAAGACAAATATAACATCTTCTAGAATAAGACAAAGAAGAGAATAAGAATACAATACTTCCTTCTTTTGCGAGGTGAAAGTGATTCTTAATGAAGGATGATGCTCTTTTTAACCTAATTGGGAGAGTGAATTCATTATGGATGTATTCTACCAAGTGCAAAAGAGGTTGTAGTCAAGGACTTACACCTCTTGTAAGAGAGAATCCTTGAACAAACAACAACAAATGCATACAAGGAATAACATCAAATAATAAAGTTCACACCATCCACGAAATAGGAAAAAGTGGATCCTTAGATAAAAATAAGGAAAGATCATTGCCTCCCAAGGATAAGGACAATGAGAAGGACTTACACAATCTTCTAGGGAGAGATTTAGACATAAGCAAAATGTACTTCATACTCACATGAGTTCATGCAAGCAAGACATTAGTGTATGTAAAATGCTCCTCACAAGAAGTGGGTAGGATAAGAAAGAGAATACACATCTTCTCCCATATCTAGGAAAAGAGGATTCTAAAGAAAAGATGATCAATATTTCCACACTATTACCCCAAAGGGAAATTTTAACCATAAAAAGAAGAGATGTATGAAATCACTCTTGTCCCCATAGGAACAAGAGATAACATAGAAAATTAGGCTATTATGTTGCTTCAAAAATATGATTGCACTTGAAATTGTACCATCATGAATGACAATGAGCCCCCAGTAAATGAGCTACCAATGTCACATAATGATGAGCAACATAATAGATATTAATGCTATTTAAAGACATGATAGATTGGATGAGGTATTTGAATATGACATGCTAAATGCTCAACTATAAGTGAGATCAAAAACATGTATAAAGTGATAAAAATTGAAGAAGAAAAGTCACAAGAAATCTTAGAAGAGGGATGAGTGTAATTTATTAGAGCCTTATCCCTGGAGGAAAGGACTTTATGATGAATAGGAGATAAAGATTCATAATTAGATTTAGAAATTTGAGGGGAGTCATAAAGAGATTTGTTCATCGCCAAGATTTCCTTATGAGGGGAATGAGAGTTGATAGAAGTAGAAGATGATTTAGTTGAAGTGAGATCATCATCACTACTAAATATAGCATTCACATTGAGAGATGGTCTTTTATATGCTTTGGTGGGCTTAGAAAGATTATATCCAAGTCCGAATGAATATTCATGCATGTTATGTTCTAAAGGAACTTTAATTCCTTGTTCATTTGCGCCACAACCATTTCCACTATAGCCACTCTTAGCCAAAATATGAAAACCATGACCATAACGATTAGCCATTTCAAAGAGAAAAGGTGGTTTTTCATAAGACAAAGAATCAAATTCTTCAGAATTAGAGGTGTGAGGAGAAGAAGTTTGAGAAGCAGCCACAAAATTATTGCTCATAGGTTTAGGTAAGACTGATTGATCTCTAGTTTCTTCCTTCTTTTTAACTTTAAGCTCTCTAGGAGGAACCCTATACTCACCTACAAAGGTGGGATTGAAATCAAGAGATCCCCAATCATCTTCTACGAGAACCTTCTCAGGATCAAAATCCTTTTCATGTGTAGATTCAAGTTGAGAAGAATCTTCTTCAGGAACTTCAGACTCATCCAAAGAATTTTGATTATCAGAGGGTAATGATTCATCCAAAGGTATCTTGTTTAACGAGTCATCACTAGAAGAGGAAGGCTTAGAAGAACTCCCTTTGGAAGTAGATGTTTGCAAACGAGCTTGAAAATTAGTATCACCTATCAAGGTATATGTCTTATTATTATAAATAAATTTAACTTGTCTATGCAATGTAGAGGGGACAGCTTGCATACTGTGAATCCAAGGTCTCCCTAATAACAAGTTGTATGTTAGATTTCCCGACATAACATGGATAGGAGTAGGCAAAGTAACAGGTCCCACTATGATGGGTAAGGTGATAATACCTAATGAAGACTTAGCCACATTATCAAAGCCTCGAATGGGACGAGAGTCAGGCTCAATAAGGGACGTATCCACATTCATCTTATGCAATAGATTAATGCTACACACATTAAGGCCAGAACCATTATCTACCAGTGTTCGTCTTATAGCAGTGTCATTTATGATAACCACAATCATCAAGGGATCATATTGATGTTGAATTTCGCTAGTAGGCAACTCATCTTGAGTAAACACAATTTGAGCTTTAGGATTCATCACAGAGTTAACCAAAGACACTATATTACTAGATGTATTAGGTGGAGGAACATTCAAATCTTTCAAGGCATCTTGTAACATTCCATGATGAGCGGAAGAAGTTTGGATCAAATCCCAAAGGGATATCTTAGTAGGGGTAGCTTTAAGTTGTTCTATGAGATCATATTCCTTACCAAGAACTTGTGAAATACGAGGAGCTTGAGGAAGAATAGGTTGGGAAGGAGGAAGTGAAATTGGCATAACTGGAGGAGGACTAGGTTGCCTATTGTTTCTTGTGTTATAGGTATGAGCAACCGCATTATAACTCTCTCTAGTCAGTTGCTTAGCATACTCATAAGGGCTCTTAGTAGAACAACCTCCTTGCACAGTAATAATAGGTTTCTTAGGAGTGCAAAAAGAATCATTAGCATAACCACCTTGAACCACTAAGATAGGCTTATTTAAAGGTTGAGAACTTTGAGAAGGACAAGCACCTTGGACAGTGAAGAGAGGTTTGTTAGGCGTTTCATTCACATGTATCAAATTGATTGAGGATGGTTTAGAGGAATGAACAAAAGTGTTGGAAGAATTATTGATAGTCTTCTCTTGCACTAAAATCTTATCACGGATTAAATCAATTTTAGGAGAGAGACCAGGGGTAGGCATTGATGTTCTAGTAGGAAGAGTAATACTAGGAGAAGTCATATCATCCTCTATCATCAAAGGATCTACATGGGGAATAAACTCTCTAGGAGAAGGATCAACATTACTCTCTAAAGTCTCACTTTTGAGAGGGAGATCTTTGAAAGAGATGTTAACCATCTTGTTTTGAACTAGGGTTTCCTTATGAGTAGAACCAAGTTGAGGAGAGGGAGATGCTTTATTTTTAGAGGGAGAATGATTGAGATTCAAGGAAGGTGAGAAAATATCAAGGGAGTTTTCAATCTTGATTTCATCCCCTTTGGCTAGGGTTCTCTCATGGGGAAGAGAATAATCTACACCTTCTCCTAATGGTTCATCCCAAATAGTGAGGTTGTTGAAAGGAATGTTTGAAGTATTGTCAATTTTGGGAGAGGAGATAACATTGTTTATTAATTCATCATCCTTAGGAGAGAGAGCATCAATAGATGTGTTAAACTCATCCTCTTTCCTCAAAATATGTTCAATATGATCTTTAGGGGAGAGAGAACTAAGGAAATTGCTTATTATTTCATCTTCTTTCTCTAAGGGATGCTTATGGGTAAGACAAACTTTAGGAGAAGGGTAAGCATTTATCATTAATTCATCATCTCTAGTGGGAATTTTGTTGGAAAAGGAAATGCCATCACTAGGAAATGTAGGGATAATGTCATCTTCTTGCACAAAAGGATCCTCATGAAGGGAGTGTTTTTTAGGAGGAACATGAACATATTTCTCCAAAGATTCATGCTTAGGAAGGAGATCTTTGAAATAATTGTTCATAACCTCTTGTTGCACTAACATGCCCCCATTGGAAGGACCAACTTTAGGAGAAAATAAGTCAATGTCCATCAATACGTTTTCACTTAGAGAGGCATCATGTAGGGAAGGTGAAGTAACATTAAGAAAGGTGTTTATGATATCATTCTCTTCCTCTAGGATAGCTAAATAGGAAGGGCACATTTTAGGAGAATTGTCAAGGTCACTCTTAAAGTCTTCATCCTTAGAGCATGGGAGAGTCTCAAAGGGATTGGTAGCAACTCTTTTAGGCACTAAAATGTTGTTATAGATGGGGGGAGGTTCTTTAGGAGAAGGAAAATTTGAAACAAGGGAAGCTAACCCATTATCACATCTATGAAATGAACGCATCATGACAACAATTTTCCTCTTTCAAATGATAACGCATGCAAAATAGAAGGAAATGTTTAATTTTAACCAATGCAAGCACTTAGAATGTAGATTTAGAAAATGAAATTTATGATTCAAATGAGTTCCTAAATCAGATTTGAAATTATTGATCCCAATTAAGCTATCCACAAGTTTAACTTTGAATTGAAAAATTAGGGTTTTAGCAAAAATTTCCTCTAAATTTTTGAATCTTGCAAGAAATTAAAACTTGTAAATACAAATTTGAATTTGAATTAGCATAAACACTCAAATTTGAAAACATAAATCAGAATTAGAGAAGATTGGAATTCACGTCGGGTTCACCAAAATGTGTGGGGGAAAAAGTGACACTAAGAAAACATGCCCTAATCTCACTTTCAATCACACACTTGTGGAATACGAAAGAGCCTAGAGGTATCACACAATTGGCTACTTCTTTTTGTGGAAGAGAGAGCCATGGGCTACCTATTAGGATTTCTATTCCTTTGTTGCAAATGATAGATAGAATGATGCAAGTTCAACCACTAGCCCTAGAGTGCAAGTATGAACTAGTAACAAGATTGCAAGATTGAGATTAAGTGATGAAAAGCTGTAAACACAAGGATAAAAGGAGAATGCAGATGTGTACCTGGGGTTAAAATCTGAGTGGAAATGTTCGGGATGGGGGCGCATGCGCCACTGACCTGATTCTGCACCTGAAACTGCTCCTTTTGGCAACCTAAAAGCTGTCGAAAAGTGCTGAAAACTGTTGTTGTCTGAGGGACCAGGGCGCCCAGCGCCCCTATCCCAGGGACCAAGGCACCCCACGCCCCTGTCCCGGTCTTCTGCTCTGCAATTTGGTGTGTAGTTCTGTCTCGGTCCGCTTCCGTCGGATCTGCAACTCGCGGCGTCCTTCAAATTTGGAAATCTGCACTTATATCTGAAAAGGGTTGTAGGGCGGCTATATAGGGTTTTGCCTTAGTCAAACCCCCACTTTGGTGATTACCACCTCCATGAATAGCCAAGTTGTATAGTAAAAGTTGTGTGTGTGCAGACCTTGTATGTGTGCAAGATCCTAAAATGAAAGTAAGCAAGCTAGAGCAACCTAGAAAGTAAACCCTAATTGCTTGTAATTGACAAAGTAAATGCTCCAAATCAAGATGCAAAGTGATCTAAAGCATGAATACAAATGATATAATGAGGCTCATGTAATGACATGAAAACAACATGAAATCATACCCAACCCCAAGGGAGGGGTACAAGCCAATCTTCAGTCGGTAATCCCCTATTGCTCTTCAATGTCTTCAAAGCCCTAAATGGATGAATGAAATTGATGAATGCTTGATGGATGGATGTTGAATGTTGTTGAAGTCTTCAAAGATCTGCTCTTTCGCTGCATAGAAGGTCCCTCAAACCAAAATTCGGATCCTTTCAAATGAAGATAGAGAGCTCTTATATATGAAACCCTAGGTCTTAATTTCAACTTTTGGCTGACCTAGAGATTGAATCTCCAACCAATTTCTTTGGGTTAAGCTTTATTTTATGATTGGATTGCGCTCCTAAAATTTCAGGAAAAATGTCCGGGACCGTGTGCACTCCGGGCGCCATGGTCCCGACAACTTTTCACCAAATTTTCAGGGTCGTCGGATATGATGATTTTAGAGAGAATCTCGAAGTTACAGCTGATTTCGAGATGTTTTGACCCCCGAAATCAAGCCCCCAAATTCAAAATAGGACCTAACTAGGGTTTTTGATTAAATGATGTATTGGAGGAATAAAATGAAAGGGGCACACTTTAATGAAAAGGGCCCAACTTTATGATATGGGAGATGATAAAATAGAACCTTAGACCTAATTAATTTAATTAATTAAGTGTTAAAGGGGAAATGCAATGCAAAATGCAAAATGCGCCAAGGCGGGTGCTAAACTAGGTGTGAAATTGTACTGCTTTAGCAAGTGCGTACAATTTACAACGCTACAGGTGTACATGACAATGAGGATGTATTTCCCTCGTGGTCTATCTTATAGACTACCCTAGCCCTCGTTTCCTAAGTCAGTCTTCATTATTCCGTGACTCTGTCACTTTATCCGGTCAGTCCATTCTAGCCTCTCTTTCTTATCGAGAGATTGTCTGCAATCTTTTCAGACATTTTCATCCAATCTCTCGAGGGGGCATATCATTCCCATCTTGGGGCAACTCTGTATCAATTCATATTATCTTCTTTGAAACAACGCGACAAGCCGCATTGTCTCAAAGAGGGGCAAAATGTAGACACCCAAAATTGTCATGTCTAATTAAATAAATTTATTTATTTATTTAATTATCTAAGCTTAATTCTTCTATTAATTAAATAAATCTTTATTTATTTAATTAATTCATTTATCCTCTTCTAGCCTTATTTCTCATTTAAATAAATACCTTTATTTATTTAAATTATCCTTTTTCTAAATTAAATAAATATCTTATTTATTTAATTATCCCACTTCTTCTATTAATTAAATAAATATTTATTTATTTAATTAATTCATTAACCTTTTCTACCCATGACACATGTCATTCATCTCTTAATTCATACACTACCCACCCCTTTCATTATTTTATTATTTCTTTTACCTACCCTCTAATCATAGCCGACCTCCTTTTACACCTCTCAATCTTATCCCTCCATTTCATATAGTGTCTTCTATATAAGGAGATGCTTCCTTCATTATCAACCCTAATCAATCATTCTAACTACGTGATCAATTGACTACTTGGCATATGTGATCCTACTTGCAACCACATTCCGTTCTTTGTTGAGCTCTTGTGCACATAAAATCCGAGAGCAAATATATCAAGCAAGATCAATGGAGATAGGAAGAATGGAGATCCAAACCCTATTGGACATGTGATGGTATAATCTTTGTGATTTCATTTGATTTGCATTGTCTTAGGTAATCTTCATATGTTATGGTGGATCTTTGTTGTTGTTAGGCTAGGGTTTTGTGGTTGAATTCATTTAGCCTTTCAATATCATTATTATTGTTATCCATTTTCACCATATACAGGTGGCATTGGAATGATAGGATCAAAAGGATAAGGACAAATATCTTCAATGGAAAACCTGTGAGGAGCAATTTTAGCATTCTTGATAGTATCCAATTCATGTCGCAATGCCCTAAGCTCATCCAAAATAGGTTCATTTGTGGATGTTTCTTTTGAAGTCTCTATAGAACTCTTTTAATATGAACTTAAATAAAAAGGTCTATGATCCTTTACTTTATCCTCATTGTGATTTTTTGAGCTTTTAGACTTATTAGATTCAACTTTTCGATCAGTGAGTAATGATGTGCATCAAAATCAAGTGGCATATTTATTCCCTCATCAACCATGGCTTTGAAATAAGGTTTTGGATTAATCTTTGCCACTCTTTTAAACAATTTGAGAAATCTTTTCTCATAAAGTGCTTTTTCCACATCTATTGGGTTTACCTCCTCACCACTACTACTCCTACTACTCTTTTCATTTTCTTGATCCTTTGGAATGACGACATGTTCTTCCTCATCAAGTGGCTCATGATGTTTTCCCTTTTTGTGTTTATTTCTTATTCATTCAATTCTCTTTCATGATCTATTTGCATTTTTTCCATTCTCAATTGATATCTAGTCTTAGGTGGCTTGATTGATAATTCTGATATTTGACCTATATGACAATGTATATGAGACTCAAGGTTGGATGAAATGCAAGTTCTAAAATACAAGGACAACCTAAAGAGTGCAATGTGACGAGACCCCAAATGGATTATGAAGACCAATACAAGGTTTTAAACTGACTTGAATGATGACAACTCTAAAGTGAGATAATGGTAACTCTAGGTCTAAAAATGGTTATATAAACAAGAATAACTTGTGTTGTGATAGATAGAAATAAGGACAATGATCAAAGGAGGGTATGCTAAGGTAGGAGATGATGGACTCCAAGCAAGTTGCTTAGTAGTAACTAGGGTAAAATTCCCCTCCATCCTGCAAATATTTGACACCAAACCTCTACATGCCACCTTACACCAATTTTAAATAGTTGTGCGATAAAAATAACCAAATGCCTTTAAAACAAAATGCCCATCCCATCGCATTTAAACTACACACTTTTTAATTATGGTTGCTACAATTGGCGATGTACAACCCACCACTATTAGTCAAGTTGGATCTCTCAAAGATCCTCTCAATAAAATTTCATTTGCTTTTCCATTAATGATAATGCACACTTCAACAACCTGTTCACCACCATATTTTCATTTATCAACACGAGTAATTTTAAAATCTTTATAAAAATTAAAAGTTCTCTTATAATTTTAACATATTTATATGATTTCCATGTTGGAATTTCACCCTTGATAATGACAATGATAACAATTAGAGAATCATCCTCTAAATGTAATTGCAATATTGATTATTTATTGGCCATATTGACAGCTAATAAAGTCGCTTGCATTTCAACTTTATTGTTTGTACCTTCCTTTAATCTTTTAGCTCCAATTGCCAAAATATTTATGTTCTAATCTCTTGCCGGAAAACCTACACCTAAAGGGTCCAGATTCTCTCTTGATCCTACATTTGATTTCATCCAATCGAAAACTTTCTTCCCCTTGGAATCCAGATCAACCTTGAGAGGCCCATTAATGAGCCAATGTTTATATTATATTATTTTATTAAAATGAGAGATAGTTAATATTAGAAAAATATAATTAGAATAATATAATTTTAAAATAAAAATAATTCAAAATTATATAATTAAGAATTATAACTAATATTTTTATTGCAATACTATAAAGGCAAGTACTTGCCACTGCGTGGCACTTGTTTTTAATAGTTTAGTCTTATTATGAATTGTCATAATATAATTATGAGAGGCATATACAATGGAACACGTAAACAAACGTAATATTATTATTTTTGATTAATTTTTATTTTATTTTGTTTCTAATTTTATATTCCATGTAAATAGTAATAGAAGCATTTGGTTTCATATTAGATTTAAACTTTTATATTAGATTTGATTTGTTTCTAATTTTCAATACATAAAGAAAAAATTGGATTTGAAATTTTACATTAGATTGATTTATTTTTTATTTATGATTGTAATAATTTATTCTTAATATTAATTATCATGATATAATAATGCTAAGAGGCATATAGTGTAAACAAAATCAATAATATTATTTTTAATTAATTTTTTTTTATTATTATGATTTTTTTTTTATCTTCATTTTAATTCTAGCATGTGTAAACAAAGGCAATATTATTATTTTTCATTAGATTTGATTTATGTTTTATTTATGATTTTAATAATTTATTCTTAATATTAATTATCATGGTATAATAATGCTAAGAGGCATATAGTGTAAACAAAATCAATAATATTATTTTTAATTAATTTTTATTTTATTATTATGATTTTTTTATTTTTATCTTCATTTTAATTCTGGCACGTGTAAACAAAGGCAATATTATTATTTTTCATTAATTTTTATTTTAAAATCACTAAAATTAAATTAAATTACTTAAATCAAGTGAAGCTAATTGGTTGTTTAAACTCGAGATGAAATATTAAGACTCTAAGTTTGTTGATTTCATGATTTGATAAATTAAAAGAAGTATTATAATTTTATTGTTTATATAGAGTTAAGAGAAAAAATAATTAAAATTTAATCTAAATTATTTAAGAATTAAAAAGTTAAATAAAATAACAAAAAAAAACAAATAAATTAAATTAAATAACTTAATTAAATCAAACAATTTAAATAAATTGAATTAAAATTCATACGTAACATGATCATCACACATGATAACAAGACCAACAATTTTATTTGTCAACAAACGAATGAAATTGCATTAAATAATTAAAATAAAATTTTATTAAATAATAATTAAAATATTTTATTTAACTCTTTTCAGTTTAACTTTTAGTTTTTTAATTCTATTAAATAATAATTAAAATATTTTATTTAACTCTTTTCAGTTTAACTTTTAATTCTTTTTTAATATGGATCTAATGTATAGTAGCATGGTCCAATCAACTTATACTTTGTGTATATGCTTAAAATTCATCATTGCTTAACTAGAAATACAGGGAAATCACGAATCCCTATTCTAGCAATTCAAACAGAAACCAATGAAATAGATGCATAATAGAATAAAATTTAAACAATATAAAACTCCCTATTATGCACCATAGCTTCCATTGTTCTTCTCTTCTTTGTGGTATGATGGCTCTCAGATATCGCGCTGACAACATGCAATTGACACAAAGATTTGAAGTTCGTGATTGTTTGCGATTGTTGAAAATGGAGATTGAATGTTGAATTTATAGACTTTTGCAGAGGATTGAATGAGAGGTGGAACTGATTGATCAATAGGTGGAACTCAGGGGAGCTCACATGATGATTGATAGTTGAACTGTTGATTTGGAGGTGGAACATAATAGATTGAATAGTTAATTGAGTTAACTAATTGAGAAAAAACTAATTGAAAGATGAAAAAGAATGATTGGAGGATAATTGATTGATGACAAAGAAAGCTTTATTTAGAAAAAGCTAACTAGAAGATAGAAAAAGAATGATTGGAGGAAATTAAAGAAATGATGTAATTAATCAATTAATTGAAATGATCAATTAAAATTGATGAAATAATTAACTAACATGACTGATTGAATGTTTTTTGGAAAAAATAAAGTGGAAGATAGAAATAGAGATTGAAAAGATAATTGATTTAATTAATTAATTAATTCAATTAATTAATTAAGCATGTGCTTGAACTTTGACTTTGATTTTCAATTTAATCTTTGCATGAGATATAATTCAAATATTGAATTTATTTTAAATTCAATTTGTTGTTTGAATATATTTAGAACTTGACTTTGGAATTCAATTTGATTTTTTAAATCATGCACATGTATTTGAAATTAGCCGAATTTAGAAGAAATATGAATTTGAATTTGAATTTGGGGAATTAATAAAATTAATTAAAATTAGGAGAAACATGAATTTAGATGAATTAAATGAAATTAGAAGAATAAGAATTTGGGGATTTGGAATTGGAATTTGAAAAATAAATTAGTTAATCAAATAATTTAAAGAAGCTATTTAATTATTTAGAAATTGAATTTAATTAAATAATAAAGATTATTTAAATTAAAGGATTAAAATAACAATTAATTAAATAATTAGTATTTAATTAATATTTAGAAAAATGTTGAATGATTAATTGATTAGATATAGAAATAGAATAATTAGTCAAATGAAGAAGTATGAATTTAGAAGAACAAGATTAATTAGCTTAATTAAATAATTGGACGAATAATCAGTACATGATCAATGAGACATTTTTAGGTGTCTACATTTGTCACTCTTTGAGACAATGTTGGAACGACTTTGTTTCAAAGAATATAAAAAAAATTGCCCCAGTATGCCCCAGTAACACTTAGGGTGTAATGCCCCCTCGAGAGATTGTTTATGCATTAAAGGTATGAATGATCTTTCGAAATAAGAATAAAGTGAGATAGAAGAATAGTTAGTTGATTAGAGATAGAGACAAGTGATGTGGAGATGATATGGAGATAGAATATGAGAGAATGAACCTTAAAATAAAATAGAATGAAAGATGAGAATTAGAAGATGATTGATATGAGATGATGGATTGCTAATGATAGACTGAAAAATGAAGATGATGGTTTTCACGAACTTTTGTGCCTTTATTCATAGCGTAATATATATTCATCACTGAGCCTTATTATGTAACAATGGAGCTTTGCACATCAAGGTGTAAGGAACCAAGATGTAAAGATATCTCATTGAAGAAACAAACACGTGGTAGACAAGGAGTGAACCCTCCATTCTAGTAATAATGCTAGGGGTCGAGGTATGTGGAGTAGTCACGAGCATAACTATCAATGATATTTTGTATTCGATATTTGCCGAAAGAACGTACTAGTCACAGACACCCACTAGAAATATTTCCCCAAAACTTCATTGGTCCACACCACAAACAACAAACAAAGAAAAATATAATGCCCATCATGGCTCCCCTAGTCACTTGTGGACATCCTTGAGTAGCATAGGAACATGATCTGTCGCCAAATGATAAAAGATAAAGACTAACTGGGACAAAATTCGGCTACCATATTGATATGTGTCTTCGTTTTGATTGTTTGATGTGATAGTTGATAATGTCTGATCTCAGAAAGTTGCAAACCCCGTTTAAGATTGATCTGTCTAATTTTGAGTGTATCCTCTTATGTTTAAGACAAGATAATGATCACTTGATATGGATATGATACTATTGATAAGACAGCTTGATCAGTTGATTGCAGATGTTTGACTGGATAGTTGTATCCTTTGTTAACTTCATACGAAGTGTTTGCTCGATATCTGCTAGGGTGTTTGATTCTTGCAAGACATTTTATTGCAAGTTTTTTGATTGATTTTTTGGGGGGGGGATTTTGTGGATCGATATTTGAATGTTTTTGGTTGATTTTTTCAGGATTGTATATGGATGATTTTGGTTAAATTTTTTTTAGGATCGTATATGGATGTTTTTGGTTGATTTTTCTTTTTTTTGATGTTTTTGGATTTTTTTGAAAGATTTTCCAATGTTTTTGGTATTTTTTCAAGACTTTATATGCTTTTTCATACTTATATGACGTAATGATTTGCAGAATGCATGTGGAGACAATGAATTTTTTACATGACCTATGTTAATGCAATATGCATGATGAAGATGCATTTTCTATTCGAACAAGGATTACTATGTTTGTTTAGCATTTTGTAATACACCAATTGAATTGGAGGTACAAAACATTTCATAGATAAGCGATCAATCGATCCTCAAGATCCCTTGGAACATCCAAATTAACGCACTTAGTGACTAGGATTTACAAATGGAGACGCAGAGAATTTCTCCATTGGTTCTTGAAATTTTTATCTTCTTTTGCCCATGTGTGTTCAAATGAGTTAATTCTCGCTCTTGTGTTCACTAAAGATTCTTAGCATCCTATATGACTAGCTACATGGATTATTCTAACTTCAAAAGCATCCCAAATAGAGCCTCGCTGCCAATAAGCTTTTAGAGCTCTGACGAGGTTATAAACTGTAATATCTCAAATATTGCTACATTGCCAGCGAGCATCCATAGCCCTAATGGAGTTACTCGCATGTTCCCATAGTCAAACTTTTTGCCGCCCTTTGTATGTGTGATATTTCAGTTATATATCATTGCTCTTTTGCCTTAAGATGAATATTTGGCATAGTACTTTTTCTTTTTTATTTTCTTGCCTTGACTTGTAAGTAATGAAACCTACTTGGGTGTGACAATTATAGCAGTGCTGAAGTAGAATTTTAGATTTTTCACTAGCCATATGATCAACTAGGTGTTTAGAATGAATTAGAGATTTTGTTAATGTGTTTGAGATATAGCAATTGATATATTTTGGGTTAACAAGTCTCAAATAGTGAAATCACTACCCAACCATAAGTAAAGTGTCTTCATAGGGTAATGTTGAAAATGAATGACCTTAGGACCTCAAAAACTTCATGTCTGAATATCTAAGAAAGGAGACGACCCTTGTTTCTCTTGAATGTAAACAGATGGTAAACTTGGACAATTGCCTTGTTTTATTGATGTTGCTATATGTAAATGCAAAAACTATATGCCATGAAATTTGCGAATACGATGCATTTGAAAAAGAAACTATATGTGATGCAATGCTTTTAATAAAATGAGATGCAATGCGGAAAGCAAAACCTTAACTAACATAGCCCTTAGATGTAATATCATTTAAGGTGCATGTTGTTCATAGGGTCGGGGAGTTTTGTGTAGGTAGTTCATTGGTCTTTGTTTGAAGAGTTGGATAAAGATGTCTTTTCCAATAAGATATAAGGACTTAGCTAAGTGTACATGTTCAACATCTCTAATGTTGATTTCCTTAGTTTTTGGATTTTGTGGATCATCAGAGGGAAATTTAGCTTTCGCACCCATGAATTCAGCTATAGCCTTATCATTTTCAAAGCAATCCAACTGTGGTAGATTCTCTTGCCCCCAATCTATCAAGTGTGGGTGTATGAGGCAAATAGATTCGGGTTCTGAAGTTGTGACCACATCGGCATGTGAAAATGGCATACATACAACCATTGATAAATTATTCTCTACAGTATGATCAATATTGGTGATTTAATTGACTTGTGTAGAGGGATTGGGATCATGAGGGGGACCAGGACAAATGGTAAGTTCATTTAAGAAGGAATCTTGTGAGGAACATGGAGGATTATGGCATGGAGATGAAGTGATGGAGGGATCTTGACCAAGATTTGGAGAAATAATGGGATCTTTCTTAGGACACGAAGGTGAAGGAATACTTTGATCTTGTCTTGGAAAGGGATTATTAGGAAGGATGGAAGGGATGTCCTGATCTTGCTTAGGAGGTGGATGTTGGATGGGACTTGAAAGGACACTTTATTCTTGAGACAAAAGGGTATCATTATGAATGGAATAGAAAAGAGCGAGGGGATCATCATAAGATTCTTGGTCGGTCGGATCTTGATCAAAAATTGGGTAGGATGGAAGGGTTTGTTCTTGATCTTTATTTGTTTCAAGGCTCATTTCTTCTGATTTTGGATCATCCTCTTGACATGGGGAAGGAGTTTGGATATGCATGGGAGAGTCTTGGAATGTTTCAACACATTGGCCTGATGAGAAAGGATTTTGAATGAGACTCTTTGAAGTGGGTTTTCTTGTAAATGGAATATATGATGGCATTAGATCTTGAATTTCTGAAGCATGGAAAGGACTAGCGTCATAACTTGGATTGGATTGGATTTGTATTATGGATAGCCCTTAGGAGGTTGCGTTATTGGA
This sequence comes from Cryptomeria japonica, assembly GCF_030272615.1. Taxonomy (NCBI): domain Eukaryota; kingdom Viridiplantae; phylum Streptophyta; class Pinopsida; order Cupressales; family Cupressaceae; genus Cryptomeria; species Cryptomeria japonica. The sequence goes on from NC_081414.1 coordinate 28,961, forward strand.
AAAAGATGGTGTGGACTGCTCTTGTGTGACTTCGGGGTATGAGGAAATGGTGGAAGATATGGAGGCTACTTGAGGTGCAAATTCTTGATGGGAAGAGGCATTGCTAGACATGGGCAGGTGACCTTGTTGCATGATAGGTGACACATCGATTATGTTCGATTAATGTACAGAGGGTGATATGTTTGTAAATACACTTGCATTTGTTTGGGACACCCTTGGTGGTGTATTTGAAGACATAGGAGGATATTCACAGACTTGCGATGTGACTAAAGGCAAAATTGATTGTGTAATTGTGTGTGACCTTTGTAGTGGTTGACTTGTTTGCACAATTTGTGGTGTTGAGAGTTGTGTTGTTTGTTGTATTGGTTGTTGGACTTGCATTGTTGGATGTGTTTGTTGTTGATATTGGTTTCTCATGTTTATTTGTGTGAGAATAGCTGGTATGTTTGATTTCATAATAAGAGTTTGCACATCAATTGGCTCTAAGTTCATATTGGGATATCCAAATTTTTGAAATAGTTTGAACATCTAGGATATACTCTCTTCACTTTTTTTAACATTTTGTTCCAAGATCTCTATTTCTTGAGCTAGTTTCTCTTCAAGTGGTGGAGAAATAGGTATGACACTTGTTTGTTCCTGATAAGTTTGATGTACGTTTTGGGACATGTATATGTTCGATTGAGATGATTGATTGTTTGGTTGCAATGACATGGTCCCACGAAAGTTGGAAGTTTGACAAGGGTAATGTTGTCTCCTAGAAGTTCGAGAGCTTGTTTCAACCATTGCACTATATGCCATTTTTTTGGATTTTTTAAGTTTAGGGATGAAATGCAATGCAACTAAGGGATGAAAGTGCAACCCTATTTTTTTGGATTTTGAGAATTTTAAAAATCGACAAATGCAACCTATGTTTTTTAATTTTTTTGACAAATTGAATTAAGAATTGACAAGATGAAATCCTAAAGAATGAAAATGCAACTTATGTTTTTGTTGTTTTTTATCAAGGAATGACAAGATGAAATCCTAAAGAATGACAATGCAAGTTTGGACTTGGACTAGGGAACACCCTAATTTTGATGATAATACAAAATGGAGATAATGATTTGACCCTATGTCTTATGAGGATGAAGACTATGCAAGGACTAAAAACTGGAATTACGACGGTTGTGCAAGGACCTATGCAAAGGTTAACACGACTATGCAAGGAGTTATGTGAAGATTATGATGATTGTGCAAGGACTATATGCGAAAATTATGATGACTATGCAAGGAGTTATGTGAAGATTATGACAACTGTGCAAGGACTATATGCAAAAATTATGATGACTATGCAAGGAGTTATGTGAAGATTATGATGACTGTGCAAGGACTATATGCAAAGATTATGAGGATTGTATAGGGATTATATGCAAAGATTATGACGACTATGTAAGGACTTGTGTAAAGATTACGATGACGTATATGTGAACTCTATGAGGACGTAGATGAAGACTATGCAAGGACTATAATGAGGCCTATGCAAGGACTTAAATGCAAACCCTAAGGACTCTAAGAAAACCTATGGTCACAAGTATGCAAAATTTTGGACTTTATTGGATTGTCTGATGTTTCAAGATAGACTTTGTTTCAAGTAACTTTGTTTGTAGGACAAGTCTTTTTTCAATTTTGAGAACACTGTCTAAAGATAAGTATAGCTAGATGAACTGTGTTTTGAGGAACTCTGAGAATTTAGAGTTATGCAAGGTAGGGCCTAAAATAGCCCAAATACTCACTCAATACTAGTTTAGCACAACGATACACATAAAAACACAAAAGACAATCTTAGGATGGAAAGTGGAAACTGTTTAATGGGGGGCCCGCAACAAAATACCGAAACAAGATGAACAGATAGAGAGTCTAGCAGCACTGGCTTCACTCCACGACACACATTTCTCAAGCATGCCAGTCTCTCTTACCCCGAAGATCCGAAGATCTTATCACCGAGGATTTTGTCTCATCAATGTGCAAGGTACATGGAGGGTATCTATGGGGTATTATTCGCACACCTGGAACCAATAAACGTGGGATTTGGGCTACTAAGTTGGTTCTTGTTGTAAGTTTTGAGGGGTCTCGATCCAATGATGAATTCTCAGAGCAAGCCACTTAAGGCTTTAGTTAAGCTTATCAGTGCAAGGAGGGCCCCCACATACGTCGAATTCACTCAACACTCTAGCCGCTTGACTAGTATGTTTATATAGTGGCTCGAAAAACCCGCTCGAGAGTACGCTGGGAGAGATAATATCCCCAACACATCCCAATTCGAAGTACCTCTGTGGGCTGATGAAATCCCTAGTCAAAAATACCCCTCACTACTAAAAGAAAAATAGGTGTCGTTATCACCTTTCCCTCTCTCCCAAGACCCCGAAGATGGGTGGAAAGGTACTTAATGAAATAATAGGTCCACCCAAGACACAAAAAAGTTCTTTTTCCCTTAAATATCACAATGTGTGATTTATTCTATTCATAAGCCAAATTCACGTCAATTTAAAGCCCAAACTGAGGTGTGAGATACGCATGTGCATGTCTATTTTAAAACACCAAAGTGAAGTGTGAGATCATGCATGTCAATTTTAAATCCAAGATCAATTTTAAGCACCAAACTGAAATGTGAGAGCATGCATGTCAATTTTAACCAGATTTATTTTAAGCACCAAGCTGAAGTGTGAAAGCATGCATGTCAATTTTAACCAGATTTGTTTTAAGCACAAAGTTGAAGTGTGAAAGCATGCATGTCAATTTTAAACCCAAAATCCAAAAGTGATTTAACCCTAAAGGATCCTGCAATCAAATTGTTGGTGGTTTCCAAAATAATCTGGGAGGATCAAGCCTTCTCTATAATTTTGTTGCATGCTGCAAACAAGGAACCAGTAACCAGAAAACACACAGAAAAATCAGAAAACAGAAAGCCAAACTTACCTATTGAATGAATGTGTGATTATAACAGAGCGAATGTGTAATAATGTCTAGGTGACTGTGTTATGATAAATAAGAGAAAGCGTAAAACTGACAGATCGAATGCGTGACCCTGACAAGTTGAATGCGTGGAACTGACAGGGCGAATGCGTGACAGATAAACATACAAAAAAAATTATAAAAAAAATAAAAATAAAAATAAAATCTACAAAAAACCTAAACTTCACCAGAAACCTGCAAAAGAGACTGTGAGGCCCTAGTCAGATCTCTCATCAACCATTCTATATTAAGAAAGTCATATTTCACTCTGTATGGTAGGACTAGGCTGTTGTATTTGTCAATAGCTAGTTGGTCCTCTAGGCCTTGTATCCTTTTCTCTGCCTTTAGAATTCACTGATAATGTCTAGATTGCCTCCTTTGTTCTGTTGTTCTTTGAGCACCTAAAATCTTAAATTTTACCTTATGTGCCATAAGATGTTATATTGAAAGCATCATACAAGGATAAAAAATCTCCAGATTTGCAGAATGTAGTACAAAATTTAGACATAATAGAGGTGTTGGGTCTCAAATCAACAGATTGGATGGGTTCTAAGGAAATGCCAACTCCTATGATCAAACCCTCCAATTGACTTGGCCAACTTATAGAGTGAACCTATTTAGTTACTAACTCTCTCTCTTTAGGCTCTGCAGGACCTAGGCGGGTATACCTATTCACTGAATGTCTCCAATAAACAGTGCTTTTTATAGCAGATATGTTATCCTATTCTGATATCTCCAGATCTTGAAATGGCATGAGTTCCTTGAATGGAGATATAGCAGACGAGTTCAAGATTGTTATTTTGCTTTGTGTTTCTTAATTACTCCTGTAGCTGTCAAAATAACTAATTATGAAAAGAAATGATGAGTATAACTTGAGATTTTAGCCAGTGCCTTCTTCACTGCATGGGTTACAGAGTCATTACAATTTTCTTCAGGACTTATAGTGCGAATCTGTGAGACAGTTTTTTAACTCATCCCTTATGAACCTGTCAGTTACTATTTCTTTCAGAACCAAATGAATGCTTATATTATGTGCTGATTGAGTGAATTTAACCCTACCCTTAAGGGACCAATCAATTAAGCTTTGCAGGGAACAATTACAATCCGCAAGCAAAACTTTTGTTGCAACATTATAACATAAAGCATAGATTTGATCTTAAGAATATGAATAACCTTATCTTTATCAGATAATATCACAGACGATTGCCAAAAGAAAATGAAATAATCCACAACACATATGCAGGGAAACAATTGATCAAGATTTGTATTCCATTGAAGTTCGTACACAAAAGACTTACAGGCTGTTGTTCTTTCGCTCTTAATCCTATCTAATTTATATCCCCTTACATTACAAAAATCATTCTCATATATATATGAGGACGCAAGTTTTTCACGAAGAGACGCGACTTTTCAAAATATTAGTCGTTAACTCGAGTGTTTCTAAACTTAAGCAAAAAGAGATTCAAAAGCCCCAAATGATGAATGTAATCATCGTCTTTGAATGTTCTGATTCGAGGCGTTTGCTTTTTTAATTCATCCCCTAGCGTCAGGTACTTGAATATCATCTGGTTGACGGTAGGGGCCATATCCTTACTCCGATCAATTTCTGACAAGGCCCAATCCTTGACGCTGACAAGTTCCTTTCGCAAATCCTCCAAGGTTATTACCTCTCCTTCCTTGTAGACGGAAGGCATTCCAACGGGTTTTTCATCATCTAATTCTTTTAAATCTCTTCTCAGCATATCCTCGAGTTTGACATGATTATCCATATACGCGTTACCCTCAGCCTTTTCTTCTGGCGTCATGGAATCGTCATTGCTTAGCACCCCCTGCAATCGTGCTCTTAACCGTTCATGCTCTGTTAGCACTTTTATTGTTCCATTGTAAACTATCCAATATGGTTCGACCTGTAAGAGCATGGTGTTAAACCGATGTCCTATGATGTCATTGACCAATTTGTCCATCTTTTGCTGGATATTGTCTGCGCGTTTATTGGCCTTCTCTGCCTGATATTTCCAGTACAGGGCATCAGAGACGTCATCCAAGCTGCGTCCTGCGGGGTATGAGGTGTATTCGCTGATAGGAGTCCCCGTTTCTAATTGCAATACCTTTGCTTGCAGCTTCTGATTTTCCTCCTTGGACTTTTCATATAATCCCTTGTATGTAATGTTCTCTCTGACCAGAAACTCTGTCTGGTCCAAGTTCAATCTTGCAACATCCAGGTTGAGCTTTGCAGTGACCCTAGGATCAGTCTTTCCAACCTGATGAACCATGAGATGCCCAAAGGTTTCTTCTATATCCACAATGATTGGCCTCTTCCCTTTTGGATATAGTGCCCACTGCAAGAGAGCCTTTTTGTCTGGATCATATCCAGAGCCTAGGAACAGTTTATCTACCTCCTGGGGCAATACCTGCTGATTCAAATCTTGTTTCTTCAAAAAGCCATCAAATAAGAGTGCTGAGTTGATATCCCAACCAGAGAAGATGATCACACCGGCCTCTTTTAATAATTTCCTCCCTTTTTCAGGAGTCATATCTTTCATGAGGACATCAATTTCATCCTGCAATCTCTTCATCTATTCTTCCTCTGGTTTTCCAGCCATGCTTCGTTTGACATGAGCCCCTTTGTATTGATATAGAAATGAAAGGAATTCCCTAGAAGAGGCGAATCCATCATCAGCAATGAAGTCCTCATGCTCAGTCATTCTTATGTCAACAACATCTTTGATGTTGATTTCTCCTGTGTCCATGTTCATTTCTGTTTCGAAACCAGGAGGATAATCCTCTCTAGGAGAATCAAGTGGGATACTACTGGCGGTTGATTTTGGTGACATGTGAGCTAGGGGCTGACTGTCCCTTTCAGTATTAATGAAGCGAAGGAATTGTGAAGGAACTCTGTGCATAATTTCAACTTCATGTTGAAGCAGCCTTTTAGCTACCTCCAGAGGATCTTGGAGATTTCCAATTAGGTCTCCATCTATCATTCCCCTTGCCCTTTTCCATTTGTAGGCCTCCCAGACTAACTCACTCTTTCCTTTTAAAGCTTTGGCCTCCTCTCGCTCAAGGTTCTTAATTAGGTCGTCTGGCATTTTGGCCATATGTATCCCAGCTTTGAGTTTCTGTGAGGCTCTGGCAGCTTTTATATATCCTTCGGGATCAAAATTCTCCCTAGGCTCACCCAGAGTCATGCCATAGTAATTTAATTTATTCTGTAATAAATGATAACTCTTTGAACTTTTGACAATGAAATCAGAGAAAACTAATAGACCTGGAACAATAGATTGTTTACCAAAATCAGTTAAATGTTTAGCACTGGCAATAGACAATTGCCTTATAATCTCCAAGCTAGCCACTCTGTCTGGCACCGTAATTGGAAGCATGTGCGAGTGCCCTTCATATCCAAATACCCTTATCTCCGTGTGATTATCATGGCAATACCAATCACCCCAATTGTGTTCAATCTGTGATTCTGGAGAGAAATCCTTTGGCCTGAGGAACCTCTTAATTTCAGGGGACAAAGTATAATCCCTGCGTTGTCCAAAAGCTGCACTGAGAGGTTTCACAAAGTATTCTTGAAAATGCCAATATTGGTTGTTCATAAACCTCTGGTCCCATGCTGATACCCACAACTGAACCGGCTTCTTCAGACCATTCTTATCATAAGACCTGATGCTGAACTCATCTGGCCAGAAGTTAATTTCTTGTCCACAATAAAGAAGAATATGCATTAACATGGAGTATAATGAAAAGTGAACATTCACAAGGTCTCCTTTCATTTTTTCCAGCCCATGATTCAAGGTATCCGCAACATAAGTAGCAAAATCAAATGACCTAGGGTCTTTTGATTGAATATCAGCACACAAAACCATAATCCCAACATCCATGAGTGGATGAGCCTCTATGCCTAGGTACTTGGGCTGCAGTATAATACGTATATTTGAAATATGGATGGAAGTGGTTGACATCAAATGGCACCTTGTCACTTTTGCCAAACTGAACAAATGACCCACCCACTTTTGGCCTGTGAACAGGTAGCCTCCAAGTCCTGTAGATATTTTCCAAACTAAAGAATTCCTGTGAAAGTTTCTTCATATCGATGCTTTCCTTGACTTCCCAGTCTAGATCAAAAACCATATCAATAGTCTGCTTGTTGATTACTACTAATGTATTCCCTCTGTAATCACATATGGTTTTAGTTCTCGGGTTGTAGCAATTTACCAGAGCTTTCATTAATTCTACGTCTACAAACACATTTGGAACTACTAACTTGCCTAAGTTCCTCTTCCACAGATTACTAATGGGTTCGGGTGCATCCCTTCTTTTGTAACCAAACAAAAATAACTCATGTCCTCTTATCTCAGTCCAAATGTCTCCTAGATTTTCAAATTTGTCCTCTAATCCTTCCTCTTCACTTTTAATCTTTTTGGACCTTACACTAGACGATGGACACTGGTCTAATAAGTCCTGAGTCAAAGCTCCCCCTTCTTTCTTCTGTCTCTTGGGCTTCTCTTCAGGGTTTAACTCTTTTCCTTTCCTACTCTTTTTAGAAGAAGAAGACGAAGGTTCCATAGTTACAGTAAATAAGAGATACAACACTTACTTGGTAAAATGCTCAACTCTTCTGGTTATCGTTTGCAAATCTCTGCAAGTTCTTCACAGCTTCCAATCTCTTAGCATCGATCTGATTCTTACGAAGATTCACTCAGTTCAACTGTAATTGAATGGGCAACTTGTGTACAGTTAATGTTTTGCATCTGTAACGGCTACTCAAGTGTTTTAAATTTAATTGCAGATGTGACACTTTTCAACTGGGCCTTTAATTCCTTCACGGGAAGTACAGTCCGCTCAAAGTGCGCGCGTTTCAAATTATCGATGAAACCCTTGTCTTCGGCCGAGTGTTTGAATCTTCCATCGAAAGCTCATTCTCTTCGATAATATTGTTTCGGTGAAAAACTTACGTCGAGGAGCCGCTTTTAAGACTCATCGAAATCACTTTTTCATCGATAGTCCCCCTTTTCGACAAGTTGCTCGTGAGTTTCATCAATGCCCTACTTTCGATGAGTTTCTTTCTTCGATGAAGGCTTATGAGTGTTCATCGATATCCCCTTTTTCATCGATATCCTTTTTATCGATGAAACAGCTTTTCTTTTGTTCGACACCACGTTCATCGATGAAACTTGCATTTCGATGAATGTCTCTTGAGTTTCTTCGGTAACAATATTTCTTCGAAATCACCTTTTGCCTTTTCGCTTTTTGCTTTTACCTTTTCGATGAAACCTGGAGTATCGATGAGCGGTTTCTTGCGTTCATCGAAGGTAACTTCTTGCCGAAACACCTTTGCTTAATGTTTTATATGCCCTGTGTCGATGAGAACGCTCTTTCGATGAAACTTCTCCTGCAGTGCTCGATACAGCTTACTGGCCGAAACATCCATTAGTCTTCATGCTTATGGAAACATATATTATTATTTTTTATTTTTATTATATATATATTTTTTTAAATAGTGCTCAACAAGAGGATTAAAAAAAAGGAAAATGAAACAAACAAAATGCCTAAATGTGAATGACGAATGCGTAATTATTGTGAGATTTTGCCAAGATCAAAAGGCAATGGAAAGCACAAATAAGAGAGAGCAAAATAGATGATAGAAATAAACTGTATTCTATCAAGATGAAAAATATGATCAACTGGATCATTAAGCATTACATACAATGAATATAAGCCTGCTTATATAGGCAAGGCTTATGGATATGTGAGCACACAAACATGACATGTGGCTCAATAAGAAACAAGGGTAGGTAGGAAATAGGTGTGGGTAGGTAGGAGAAACAATATAATAGTCCACATGAGGTGGATCACCCACTGAATGTGGAGTGTAACAACAAGATCAACACCATAAAAGGTGGAAATTCTCCTACACACACTATCCCAATGTGGCACAAACACCCAAGTGTCTCATACCCAAACTACTATGAGATGCATTTCCTAAGTAAACTTAAGTAAAGTGTAATAATATCCATGATGAATAATTATTTACACCAACACCCCCCCTTAAGTGCAACTTAGGGGAATGCACTTAAGTCTACAATGCAACTAAGCAATGCAAGATGGGTCCCAACTACTAGGCCATGTTAGGTACCCATGTACAAATGCAAATGCATGCAACCCAATGCAATGAAATCTCTCACAAAGTGGGGAAAGAGAGAAAAAACCAATGGGAAAAAACCCTCCCCCAAAAGAGAGATGAAAAACTAGATACAAAGAACTCTCATAGAAGTATGTGAAGGACAAAACCCCATGTGAGGAAAAAGTCCCCCCCATATGAGAGAAGAAGAGAAGCTAGGTAGCCCCCCCTCAATGTGGAATCTGCACCAATGATAGAAGCTCGATGTATGAAGAAACTGCTCCACGAACATCGAACAATATTCCTCCCCTTAGGAAGAAACAAAACCAAAGGTTTATCCATGAAGTCTCCCCAGCCATGAAGGGAAGAAGTATGAAAAAAATTCATGATGAAAGGAATCTTTGAAAACTGCTCAAGTGTCCCTATGTCGATGCTGAAAGATACCCCCTCCAAAGGTGGTAAACTGTGCCACACTGCTGAAAAAGGCACTCCAAGATCTAGTGGAGATGGATGTAGAACATGTCCCAAAGACTCACATGTCTCCTCAAAAATAAAGAGACCTCCTCCAATTGTTGTACATAAGTATCCACAATCATGTCAACCTCGAAAGAATGATCATGTAGAGAATGAACAAGAGGGTTAGAGTGTTCCCTCGCAACAATCGAAGAAGGATCACCTTCATCAAAGAGAAGATGAATGTCATCAATGATGTCTCCCAAATCTGCAATGTAGGATTCCATAAATAAACCTGCAATGTCTCTCAAGCAATCATCCCATGAATCTGAAGCTGGAAGACAATGAATATCCTGCCGCACTGAATCACATGAAGGCAAAACTGTTGCACTATTTGCATCATCAGGTGCAATAGGTGATGTGATATCAATATGAGGAGATGAAATACAAGACTCAAGAACGGGTTCACATGTGAGAATCCCCATGTTCAAGTGCCCAAAGTTCTCCTCAAAATCTGAACCATCACAAGAAGTGTGATCATCATGTGTAGAATCATCAAATGTGAAATCATCATCATCAACAAAATCTGAAAAGGAGTATAACCGAAATGCATGATCAACCACCCCAGTCGCAATGATAGCTCTAGTCTCCAAGTCTCTAATGAAAACTGACTCAGGTGTGAACTCCACAACTCTCTTAGTTGTGCCATGTGTGATTTGATACATAGAAAGGAGATTGTTTGTCAAGTGGGGCACACACAACACATTGTTGAAGGAGTTATCCCCAATGTCAATAGATCCTTTCCCAATCACATCCATGTATGTATGATTGCCCATCAAAATCTGCGGCATGGTGCAAGGCTCAAATGTAGAGAACATAGACTGCGAAGATGCCATATGATGAGAAGCCCCTGAATCTAGAAGCCATCTCTCTGAATCATGACTGAAGTAGCACATAGAGCTTTTCTTTTTCTCGTCCCAAAAGAGTGAGTCTTCCCACTAGTAGAAGCCATGAATGCTTGCCCTTTTCCTTTTGAATGTGAGGAAGTGGAAGTTGATGAATCATCCTTCTTGTAGACATTAGGCAAATCAATGTTATTCTTTTTGATGATATGTGTGAGCTCATCAATCTTTTTAAAATGGCAACGACGCTCCTCATGACCAAACTTTTTACAATAGGCACAAGTAGGTTTCTCCCTCTTTGGTGAGTTATCCCTCTTGGAAGAGGATGAATCTCCTTTTTGTGGAGAAGATGGTGCTTTGTCCTTAGGCTTTGATTGCCATTTATTCTTGTTTGAGTTGTCCTTTCCTTGATTTCCTTTGTTCCCTTGATTTTCCACTAATGCTTGAGACTTAGAAGCCTTAAGAATGCCCATTCTTATCAACTTAGTTTGTTCCATCATCAACATTTCATTGAAAGCATCAAATGTAGGCATTGTGTAGCTTGAACCCATTGTCATCCTATGGGTTTGGAAACTAGAAACAAATGTTGCATATTATTGTGGAAGCTTGCCTATCAAGTTGAATATCAATCGAGTATCCTTCTTATCAATGCCACAATCTTTGAGTTGTGCCCTCAACTCATTTGCCTTAGTGACATAATCTTGTATAGTATCAAAGTTCTTGGGATCTAACACAGTGAGTGTTTTGTGTTTTAGCCACCTTGTCTGGATTGGTGGAGGCTCCTCCTTCACACCAATGATGCTTCAAACACTCATCTACACCTCCTTCAAAGGGTGTACTTTCCTCTATCCAACCTTGCTCTCCAAGACCTCTGCAATTTAACCTCTCCTAACCGGGCACTGTTCAGTCTCGCCTAGGTTTGGGTCTCTTGATGGCCTCCCTGCATTTTCAAGGGCCCTGCTTGTTTTGTAGTATGGTACAAGGTCTGCACTCTCATTCCTCATGGTTTCATGGTGGTTCCACAATGGGGAATGGAGTTATGCAGCCATTTACACAATCCTGTCCAAAACTGGACAGTAAGAAGACAATTTACAAACTATTTACAAACACACTCAATCTGCAAATAAACACCTAAACTAATTGCTTGAAATGAAAGTATTTACACCATGAAAGACATTCCACACAGTTTTGGACATATCTCAATCCATTAACTTGCTTGGTTGCTTCATTCAAACTGACTAGTAACTGATTGACACAAAGATTCGAAGTTTGTGATTTATCGTGATTGTTGAAAATGGAGATTGAAAGCTTAATTTAAAGATTTTTGGAGAGGATTGAATGAGAGGTGGAACTCATGTGAGCTCACATATTGATTTGGAGGTGGAACATAATAGATTGAATGGTTAATTGAGTTAACTGATTGAGAAAAAAGCTGATTGAAAGATGAAAAAGAATGATTGGGGGATAATTGATTAATGACAAAGAAATCTTTATTTAGAAAAAGCTAACTAGAAGATAGAAAAAGAATGATTGGAGGAAATTAAAGAAATGATGTAATTAATCAATTAATTGAAATGATCAATTAAAATAGATGGAATAGTTAACTGAGATGACTGATTGGATGCTTTTTGGAAAAAAGCAAAGTGGAAGATAGAAATAGAGATTGAAAAGATAAGTGATTTAATTAATTAATTTAGCATGTGCTTGAACATTGACTTTGATTTTCAATTTTAACTTTAAATGAGATTTAATTCAAATATTGAATTTATTTTAAATTCAATTTGTTGTTTGAATATATTTAGAAGTTGACTTTGGAATTCAATTTGATTTTTGAAATCATGCACATATTTGAAATTAGACAAATTTAGAAGAAATATGAATTTGAATTTGAATTTGGGGAATTAATGAAATTAAATGAAATTAGGAGAAACATGAAATTCGATAAATTAAATGAAATTAGAAGAATTAGAATTTGAAGAATACATTAGTTAATTAAATAATTTAAAGAAACTATTTAATTATTTAGAAATTGAATTTAATTAAATAATAAAAATTATTTAAATTAAAGGATTAAAATCACAATTAATTAAATAATGAGTATTTAATTAATATTTAGAAAAAGGTTGAATGATTAATTCATTAGATATAGAAATAGAATAATTAGTAAAATGAGGAAATGTGAATTTAGAAGAATAAGATTAATTAGCTTGATTAAATAATTAGAGAATTATTTAATTAATTGGATGAATAATCAGTACATTATCAATGAGACATTTTTTAGGTGTCTACACTTTGTTTAGTTAGCTTGTAGTAATGGAGAAATTTATTTTACTGTATGAAAATTGCAAGTTTGAAATTTTATTCCAATATATTCTATGTTGCCTAATTTTTACTTTTGTTAATCACTTATATTGTGACACATAATTTTATTATAGTTTTTTTTTTCTTTTTTACCATCTATTCAAAATAATATGAATGAAATGTAATTGAATACTATTTATAGTTTAAAAAATACATAATTCAAAGTTTGTTAAAAAATCTTCTCAAAAAACTAGTGGTAGGGGTCTTCCCCACCTCCCTCTCCCACTAGCAATGTGGGGATGGGCGGGCAGCTAAGATTGCCACATGGGTAACAAATGACAAGCCTTATAGAGAAAGCAGTGAATCCCACTGAATAATAAAGGGGAGGGGGCACTCTTATTCCTTCAAGATAATCCATTTCTCCCCCCAGGTCTCTCTGGAGTTTATTAGAGAAGTCGAACTCCACACAACTGTGCATCAACAAATCTAGTTCTAAGTCAAGAGGAGCCCTATTAAACTAGAGGTGGGTGCTATCTATTGAACCCATTGAATCGAGTTCGAAAAGAAGAATCTTAGCGGCCCTACTTAAATTATGGGGCATTATAGAGTAGGGGGAGTAGGGGCCATTAAAGTGGCCAACGATAACCTGACAAAGAAATAACCATTCTACAATAAATTCTATAATTGTTGATTTGATTGGAGGGTTGGGAATTTTATTGTAGAAAATCAACTCGGAGAAGAGTTCATTGGCCCCCTACTGTCAATTATAGAACCCCTACGAGTCCTTCTAGTCCCACCCAACCCAGGGGTGGGGAGCGTTGATGATTGGTATGGTGTGGCACATATCAGGGAACCATCTTATAGATACTAGGGCCCCCCACCCCTTTTATCATAGTTATAGTAGGGCTCCTATCTCTGATAAAGGGAGACCATCATCCATAAAGGCTCTTGGTCCAACCCTCCCTACAACTAGATGGTGTCGATCTAGCCTTCACTCCCCTACAAGGGCCAAGTGATTATAGCTACAGAAAGGTCTACTGGAGAATAGAATAGAAGGGAGAAGGGTGGGGGCCGAGAGGGGTTCATAATTCATTCTTCTTTGGTTCTCTCCAGTGAGTCCTTCAATTCCCTAGTCACAATCTCTTAATTGCTTGGAGAAGCTTTAAAGATCGAGTCTACTGCCAAGAAAAAATACATTTTCTTTATTATTATTAAATTTAATAAATGAAGACTTCAAGTGAGAGAGATGGCTTTGCATTTGCATGGGTGTCATGCTAGGGTCGACGTGCCCTAGCATGTGTCTTGCGCTTTGCTTGCTTCATTCCGGGGGGGTTCTTGCTTGCTGGGGGTCGGTTTTTGCTTGCCTGTGGTCGGGTTTTTTGGGTTGCCGCTGGGTTTTTTTTGCAATCCTTTTTTGTTTCTTCTGCTCTGGGTTGTCGTTGGGGTGTGTGGGGTTTTGGGTTGGGCTTTTTGCCCCTCTTCTTTTTTTCTCCTTTTGGTATTTTCTCTGGATCCATGGAGAATAGAGGATTACTCTCTTCTCAGATGATCTCTTGAGATTTGGATATGGCAGATCCATCTCATTTGATGCATGCATGTGGAAAGGAACACACTAGTAATTCCCAATCAGGGGCAGGTGTCTTTTCTTTGAAAGAGCCTTTTCGCATGAAAAAAGTGAATGGTTGTTTGAAGAGATCCCAAGATCGTCCAGTTCTGGTTATTCAACCTGAGCAAATTTCGGAGGATGTTGAATATTGGTGTAATCATATGCTCTCATATGCAAATTTATCGGTCTTCGCCTCTCTATACCTGTTTTAGAGTCTTGGGCATGTCATGTCTAGAATCTTGAAGGAGACATGGAGCTACTTATGGCAACCACTAACTATTTTCTGGTTGTTTTTTCCTACCTAGCAGACAGGAACAAGGGTTTTGAGGGTGGCCCTTATTTTTTCAACCAGGTGTGACTCTTTATCAAACCTTGGCATATTGGCTTTAATTCTACTAAGGTGCTTCCCTCTCTTGTGCCCATGTGGATCCGATTGCCGAGGCTCCCATTGGAATTATGAAGAGAAGATATTCTTCACTCAGTCCCATTGCTTCCTGGTAAACCTGTGGGTTCAACTTCACAAACTCAAGATCAAAAGGTAATTTCCTATGCTCATATATGTGTAGAAGTTGATTTAAATAATCCTTTGCCAGACTCTATGGAAATCTATTTGGGGACATCTTCTTGGATCCAACAGATGGACTATGAGACCCTTCCATTTAGATGTAGAATTTATCATGAATATGGTCATTTACAGTGGAGATGTTCGAGAAATAAATCTTCTAAATTGGTTGTTTTTAATCCTCCTCACTCTATTATGGGGGAAGATAAGGGGAAATCCCCTATGCATAATGGTCTCGCTGACAAAGATGGCTTCATTCTTGTCAAACCTCAGAATAAAGACAAAGGAAAGAAGAGAACCTGGTTGGATAGGAAAAATGATGTCACCCTAAATAGGTTTGATGTTCTAGAGGATTTGGTCCAAGAGGAAGGAGTTCCATTTGAAATGTCCTTGGGTGCCCAATTTCAACATGAGGTGTTGGATGGGGATTCCAAGAAAGAGGTTCGGGCCCTATCTTTGGAGAATCAACAGGATGTTCAAATGATTATGGATTTGCCTTCCCATGTTCAGGATAACAAAGATCTTAGTGGTTCATAGGTCCCTGAAGGTGCAGTGGTCATGGAGTCTACTTCTCCTTCCACTATAGTGGCCTCAGGTTCCATGAAGAGTAACAAAGCCCCACCTGTTTTAGGCTTGTAACAGAAGACCCTCAAAAAGGGTTATTTAGACAAACCTTTGAGTGGACAAAAAATGGATCAGGAAAAGGTTAAGCTTATTGGTGATACTTTGGTTGAGTCGAGGTCTGTGAAGCCCATTAATTCCCACTTCTCTCAACCACGTAGATGATTGTGCTCTCATGGAATGTAAGGGGGTTGAACAACATCCCTAGACAAAAGGTTGTTCACATATTAATTGACTCGGAGTCTCCTGATGTTTGGCCAGTTGTTCTTTGCGTATCTAGCCCCAGGGCCTTTGGCAGGGAGTGAGCTCTCATGGCAGTTCAGGGGGGTTGCTTGCTTCTAGAACTCGAGGAAAGTTTCCCCTTTGTGGTGGTTTTCTATTAGGTATTCCACTTTTATGGTTGCTTCTAGCTTTGAGACTGGAGAAAGATGCCTCTTCTCTAATATTTATGCTCCTACTGATATTGTGGGTAAGTCACATCTTTGGGCTCACATCAATCTTGTTCGGGCTCAAGACCCTTTTCTCCCCTAGATTTTGGCTGGAGATTTTAATATCGTTACTAGTTTGGAGGAAAAGCGAGGTGGGTTATTCAGGGTTGATCCTTCCTCAAATTTACTCAGCGATGATATTGGCCTCTTGAATCTCATTGATGTGAATCCAATTAATGGTGTATTTACATGGAATAATAGGAGGGGTGGTGTTGAGTCTATTTTTGAAAGGCTTGATAGATTTTTGGTTTCCTACTATTGGGTGCATGGTAGGTGGTCCACCAGTTCATAAGTTATTGATTGGAGAGGTTCTGATCATTGACACATTAAGATTTCTATTACATCTTTTAGAACCTCCAAAAATCCCTCTTTCAAATTTCAATTGACATGGCTTCGTGATCAGTCATTGAAGGATCTTATGGTTGATTGGTGGTATGAAGGGGTGTCTACCCATGGGCGGGCTATGTACACCTTTGGGAAGAGATTACAACATGTGAAATACAAGCTGAAGAGGTGGGATAAAATATGTTTTGGGAATCTACATAGACACAATATGGTAGCTCAATCCAAGTTGGATGAGGTTACGCGTCAAATTAGGGATCAAGGGGTGACTATGGAACTCAGTATGGCCAAGTCCCTTGCTCTTAAGGACTTAGAAGAGTGGGAGTTGCGTGAGGAGATTTTCTAGAAATTAAAAGTCTCGTCTGGATTGGCTCCAAGAAGGTGATAGAAACATAAATTTTTTGCATAATTATGTTAAGGCTCATAGGTATGGTAACTCCATTACCTCTCTCATATCTTCAGAAGGGGTTCATCTTTCATCTAAAGAAGAAATTGCTATGGAAGCTGTCAGTTATTTTTCTAATTTGTTTACCAAAGAGGATCCTGAAGCTATGGTGGAAGAGAGGGCCATCTTGAACTGTATTCACCCTCTCGTCTCTATTGAAATGAATGATGCTCTCTTGCAACCCATTTTGTTGTCTGAACTTGAGGGGGTTGTGTTTCAAATGAAAAAAGGCAAGGCTCCTAGCCTTGACGGGTTTCTTATTGAGTTTTTTCAGGAATTTTGGGAGATTATAAAGTATGATATATTAGATGTGGTTCAAGAATCTCATAGGAATAAACAAATGCTCAAATCTATGAATTCTACCTTCTTGGCTCTCATTCCTGAGATGGAGGGGGCTAATAGCTTGGATCAGTACAAGCCTATTGCTTTACGTAATGTTGTCCACAAGATAATCACTAAATTGATTGTTGAATGACTCAAACCTCTCCTCTGCACTTTGGTTTCTAAGGAGCAAGGTGGTTTCATTGATGGAAGACAAATCCTTGATGGAGTTGTGATAGAAATGGAAGATATTCATTCGATGGTGTCCTCTAAGGAGAAGGCTATGTTTATTAAACTTGACATGGCCAAAGCTTATGATAGGGTGAGTTGGGATTTATTACAGAAGATACTTTTGGCTTTTGGTTTTGGAGAAGAGGGGGTGAATTGAGTTCTTAGTTGTGTTACTTCTACCTCTTTCTCAGTTCTTATTAATGGGGAACCCTCAGAATTGTTTAGCGCTTCGCGGGGGCTTCGACAAGCGGACCCTTTATCTCCTTATTTATTTATTCTCATGGTTGAAGGTCTTGGCAGATTTCTCACTTCCCAGGTGAGACATGGTCTTATTCAGGGCTGGAGTTGGAGCAATGCTCTACCTCCCTACTCTCATATTCAGTTTGTGGATGACACAGGCTTGATGGGCAGGGCCAGAATCAATGAGGCAGTGAATTTCAGGAGAGCTTTGGATATCTATTGCAAAGCCTCAAGTTAGAAAATTAATGAAAATAAATCATCTATATACTTCTTTAATACTCCTCGACTTATTCAGAATAGGATTTCTAGGATCCTCAAATTTCAAACGAGGTCCCTTCCTTTGTTGTACCTTGAGATTCCTTTAGATTTGGGGGTTCAACGTGAAGAGTTTTGGCAAGGAATTTTGGATAAATTTTATTGCAAGGTTAATCATTGGACTTACAGGTGGTTATCCTCTACTAGAAGAGTGATTCTTCTAAAGACTGTGGTGCAAGCACTTCCCATTTATAGGTGTTTTGTGTAGGCTCCCCCCTCTAGCTTTGTGAGAGAGTTTGATGCTCTTTCTCGTCAATTTCTTTGGTCTGGTAGTTTTCTTTCTTCTAAGTGGAGTTTAGTTAAATGGGACTCTGTTTGTAGACCGAGACATGCTAGGGGTCTTGACCTCAGATTTATTGCTTTGGTTAGCAAGGCCTTGGAGGCTAGGTTGTATTGGAGGTGGTGTAATAGTCAGGATTAGGATTGGGCTAAGATTTTATCCCATGAGTATCTCCCTGGTGCTAATGATCATGAGGTGCCTCGTCTTAGTTTAGTGGGCAGGAGCTCTTGTATTTGGGATACTCTTAAAAAAGGTGCCCAACTTATTCAAGATGGCCTTTTCTGGATTTGTAATAGAGGCTCTGAAGCTCTTTTTTGGCAGGACCCTTGGGATGGTCACCCTCCTATTCTGTCTAGTTATCCACAACTTCAGCCTCTTTGCAACATTTTCACTGATGTTGGATGGGTTAAGGTGGATAATTTTAAAATAGTTAGGCACATTGGACAAGTTGAGGTGACTTGTTGGAAGGATCCTCTTGAATGGCTTGGATGAGGATCGTGTGGTGTTGGTTAATATCTTGGAGGGTAGGTTATGTAGTTCCCTCAAGGAGATAGATATTTTGGCTTGGGGTCCTAATCCAAAAGGCAAGTTTTATGTTGCTGAAGGTTATGCTCAGCTTGATAGGCAATTGCATGGCTTGATAAATGTTCCTGGTGGAAGAAGGTTTGGAATAGCTTCTCTTGACCGAAATGTAATTTTTCTTATGGCTGGTTGCTCAGAGGAAATGCCTAACATGGGAGAATCTTCGTAAGAGAGGCTTCCAGGGACCATCTATCTGTTATCTTTGTATGCATAATGAGGAAGACTACTCCCACTTGTTTTTTCTTTGCCCTTTCTATAGGGAGATTTGGCACAAGTGGTGGGAGGCTTGGCAACATGCTTATTTTCATGCTACCTCCTTAATTAACTTTTGGGATAGCCTGGGCAGATCCCCAGCAAAGACCTCTTTCAAGTGGCCTGGGCTATTGGGCCAGCCCTCATTATCTAGAATTTGTGGTCATAAATGAATCAGAGGGCCTTTTGTGATTCACATATAGGGAGTCCTTAGCTGTGGCAGAAGATAGTTAATAGGCTTCAGGAGATAATCTTAGCTAAGTGCAATTTGTCTGAAAATGTTGATTCGGGTGATCATGCTATTGTAAGGAATCTACAATTGGAAAACATTAAAATGGACTGTGTTGTTGGAAATAGATATCGACATGCGAAGCAACAGATAAGCAGAGATGGAAGGTGGATTCCCCCTCCTGTGGGAATCTTAAAAATTAATACAGATGGCTCTTCCCGTGGGAATCTTGGACATGCAGGTATTGGAAGTATAGGTAGAGGAGATGATGGTTGGGTAGTTTTTTTCTTCTCTATTTATATTGGGTAGCACTTTAACAATCTAATGGAGGCCCTAACTATTAAGATTGTTGTTGAGTGAGGTTGTTCTTTAGGATGGAGGAAGATTATTTGTGAGTCGGATTCTCAGATTGTTGTGGACATGTTGAACAAACAGAATTTGAATGATGTGAGTTGGCAATTAGCTTCTGTGGTTAGACAGATTTTACAATTGTGTAATACATTGGAATTTGTTTCCTTTTGTCACATTCCCAGGGAGTGGAATAGAGTGGCTGATTGTTTGGCCAAGTGGGCTTTAGAGCATGTTGATGGTTGGGATTTTAGTGGAAGAGATGATCTACCTCCTAATAATCTTGAAACTTTAGACAAGTTAATGCTAGAAGACAAGATGATGCAAGAGCACCCAGTGGTGTAGGATCAATTTCCCTTTTATGTTTGTTTCATTTTCATTGTCATTTTTGAAGCCCTTTGAGGCTCTGGATGAGCCTTGTTTTTGGTGTAATTCCAAAGTAGCAAAGTAGTTGGCCTTTGGCCCTATTTTGTGTCGCATCACATTTTTGAGGGCTTTCCGAAAAGGTATTATCATTGAAAATCTGACGATCGGATCTAATGCTATGGTCACTGGGCTTTGTAGTGGTGATGCTGGTGGTTCTTTTTGGTTCCTTTTAGTTTTGGTTGTTGTCTTGGTGGGCCTAAGGCCTAGGCTTTGTATTTATGTGATTTTTGAATAAATCTTTACCCCTTTTTTCAAAATAAATAAATAAATAAATTTTGAATAAAAAATTATTAATCAAAATATAATATAAAAGAAATAATAATAATAATAATAATAATAAACTATAAATTAGATTTTATAAATTTAAATGCAATTTTTTTTGTTTTGAGAGAAAAAAAGCATTAGAATGTATAATTTTTAAATGCGTTACCGTATATATTTTAACAATTATGCCTTATAGAATTTTTAATGTGATTGGTGTTGCTGGCACGACATGCCCTCTGACTCCAAGTGAAATGCTTTTGACCTAGATCTATGAACTAGTAAGGCCAAAAATGGGGGACCTCATCCTCACACTTCACTTGATCAAATATGTGAGCTGAATGGCCCAACAAATGCACAAGGCTTGCAAAAAAGGATTTGAACCTTGGTGGTCGCTTCACCAACAAAGTATTTTAAACACGACATTACACATTTGAAGACACATTTTTTGAATTATAAATGCAAAGCTTTTTTAATTTTAAAAGCATAAATTAACAATTTTTATTTATTTTTAATAGAAATCTTCTATTTAAACAAAAGAACTTATAGATTAGATTTAATAATAATGTTTTTTTTCAAAACAAATAAATTTTTTATTTTTTTTAGTACGAAGCCTAATCAATCAATTAGTTTGCATCAATCATAAGTGATTATTATTTTTGCTTTCAAAATAAACATGGTTTTTGTAAAGTTGAGATTTTTATTATTACATTTTTTAAATTTTGAATGCAATTATTATTTCGAAAAAAATCTATGAAAGATTTCTTTATAAAATTATCTAAAAAACTATTAAAGATTTATTTTGAAGTTTTATATAAAAGTAATGAATGAGGATATTTTTTTTTCTATATTTTCTACGATGTTTCTAAAATTTAATTATTGAAATAAACTAAAACTATGTCAAAAAATATTTTTTCATATTTACAATAGCAAAAATGTTTTTTTTTGGTTTTCCCAGGTCGGTTGGGTGTGGGGGGGTGATTAGAGATGAGTATGGAAGGTGTCTTGCGGCAGTGACACTCCCCTTGGGTAGCTAGACCAACCACCTTGCGGAAGCCATGGGTGCCTATCAAATCCTTAATATTGCTAAGCATCTCAACTGCAGAAAGGTTTGGATAGAAGGGGAATCAAATAACATTATTCAATGCCTTAAAAGAAAAAATAGAGCCTCTTGGAATATTGAGAACCTTGTTAACTCATCCCTTCATATTATTCAATCTTTTGAAAAATGTTATATATCTCATGCCTATCGAGAGGTTAATAATGTGACTGATTGTCTAGCAAATATTGGGGTTAAGTCCAACTCAATCAAAACTTGGCATGGGGAGGATATGCTGGCGGTTGAAGTTAAGTCCCTCCTTGTGTATGATCGAACACATGGTAAAATTGGAATATTGCCCACTAGTCTCTATGATGCCAACTAGAGATATGGTTGTTATTGCTATTATTATCTGGTGTGTCCTTTGTCAGATCACCCTCATTATTAATTACTGCATGTACACCTCGCACACTTTTTGGGTGTTTTTTAGTTTGAAAGGAATCGTTGGTTCTTTTATGGGTTGCTCTATTTTTTCTAAATCCCTAGTGAATTCCTTGGTGCTCTACAATATGGGTGGTAATAGACACATGGTTGAGCCTTCCAACTGTGATAGCTGGAGGAACAATGCGAATATCTGGCACCGCCTACATCAAAGTGGGGCTACGCCTTACCTAAAAAGGTTGTGTGGTAATGACCAAAAAGTCACCAAGATGTTTGTGAAGGGATGGAGAAATGGGAAGGTAAAATTGTTTGACAAGACAATGATGATCAATGAGAGTCTTGTGGCGGAGGATACTAGTCTTTCTTTAAAGGGTATCAAGTTTTATAAGGATGGGAAGCTCTCTGAAGCTATTGTTAAGAAGTTCCCCAAAATAGACAAGGAAAGGGATAAGTTGGTTAAGGTGAACAAGACTAACTTTGAGCTGATGCAGATCAAGCCTATCTAGAGGGAATTGCTTAAACCCATCATGGAGTTCTGTACATTGGATGGTAGGTATACTAAGATTTATGGTTATCACTTTGTGTTGTTAAATCACTTCAGGTATAATGTGAAGACTTCCTTTCCTTTCTACCTGCTTTCTTCTCTGAGTGCTAGCATTGCAGACCATAGAGAGAATCCCCTCAATAACCCTATTTTGCACCAATGGTTAATTGTGATAATCTACGAACATCTTAAGGTTAGGGCTTTTGTTTACCCTAAGAGGGCTATCTCAATTTTGAGGAAGATGAGGAGGACAATGGGGGATCTGAGAGTGAGGGTTGGGAAACAGAGAATGAAGAGGAAGAAGCTTCCCCTCCCCCCAACAAAAATATTAAAAAAGGTTTGAAGTTAGCTAGCATTGGTACTAGTAAGGGTATTGAGTCCCCCTCGCCCGGTGGAGAGAAATCTGTTAAGAAAGCTAAGGGGAAAGGGAAATGGGCTCCCCTTGTGATTTCTAAGAGTTCACGGGAACAGGAGGCCCCTGATTCCTCTCCTGATTTGGAGAAGTCTCCCTCTCATCATGATGAGGAGGAGAATTCCCAGGAGTTGGTGGAATTTGTCTCTTATGACTTCCACCCAAAATAGGAGATTTCGTTTGAGGTTTTGGAGATTGCAAAGAGTAATTTTGTGGACCTTTTCAGACTCTTCAGATGGGTCTTTTTTAAAATTAAAAACACCAACCTCAAACAACGTGCTCTCTCTCAAAGATGGAGGCTTTTAAGCCTAAGGAGATAACTAGGGATGTGATGCAGGCTGCGACTGGCTCCTTGCCCCCTGGTGGTGCTAAGGCAACATCTAAAGGGACTTTTGTTGGGGCTCTGTGGACTAAGAATGAGAAGAAAGTCCTAGTGAAATGTTTGTCTAAAAATATGGATGCAATTCAGAAGATGAAGGATATGTACAAGAAGAAATTTGGGGATGTTGAGCTTAGGATTAGTAAATGCGAGACTACCCTTCGCAATATTATGGAGCACAGCCACAAAGTTGTCAAAGCTTCAACAGAGAGTATGGTGATAATGATGGCGAAGTTGGAGAAACTACACACAAATAGGATTGTTGTTGATTTAGAGAAGGATAAAGATCTGGCTACTGAAGACTCTAGACCAAGCAAGCGTACGAGGGCTAGTGCAAAGAAGAAGACTATAAATTTGCCCCAGGACATAAAGGACTTGAAGGATGCTGCTCACAAAATGCAGCAGATTGAAGTTGAAGTTGTTGAAAACTTGAAGAACCTAGGATAGTTCTTGGCTGGTGTTATTGATCTCTCTGCTGGCATGTTGTTGGCTTTTTTTTGTTGTCTAGACTGGGTGTCTTTCTTTGTTTTATCAGTTTGTTCTTAGTCCTGTTTTTGTTAGGTACGTTTTGTTTAGATGGGCTTATTTGATATATCTTTTGTAACCTCTTTGTAAAGGGTTTTGGGTCCCTTCAAAACCTGTTTTTGCTGTAATAAAAAACAAAAAAGTTTTTTTGTTACCTTTAGATTCAGTTCTCAATTTCAAATATTTCTATAATATAATTACCTAAAATAAATTAAGATTATAAACTAAATTAAACCTTAAGCCTAAACCAAATTGACCTCTACCCCTTACACTAAAATAAAATAAACCTAAATCATTAACTAAATTGAACCCTATGAATAAATAAAAAGTCAATTAATAATAATAAATATGTTTCTACACTTTCAATTTCATGATGTTTCTAAAATTTAAGTACTTAAATAAATTAAGATTATGTCAAAAGTATTTTTATATATTTATGAATATCAATATAGTAACAAAATTGTTATTTTTAAATATCTATTACTTGCCTTTACATTCAATTCTCAATTTCATAACGCTTCTATTAATTAATTACTAAAAAAAAATTAATATTATATTAAAATTTTCCACATCTATAAATATGAATATAGTAAGAAAATTATTATTAAAACAAAGGATCATGAAAATACTAGGAATATTAATTCATAAACTATCATGTAATTATTATAAAATTCTTTCAAATTTAAGTAGGTGATAATTTTTTGAATTAATATTTTCAATCACACTACAATCTATAAAAAATAAAGATAAATTAACCAAGAGGTCTTGTTCACATTAAAATCCCTGGGGCAGGTTTGCGGCCGGAGTATCTTCTTTTCCCTCTCGGTTTTCCAGCAGTGCATGGCATGCAGGACAGTTGTCAGCTCGGCACTGCCCCCAACGGTCCGTGTTTTGCATTGAAGGAGTGAAGTAGCACGATGATGACAAATGGAGAAGTTTTGCTGACTGGGCCTTTTTCTGGGGCCCACCTTGTAGCTCAAGCGAGAAAGGGACACCTAGCACCTTCAAGAGGGCAGATGCATTTCTGTTTGAAGAGGTTTTTCAGAAGAGGCCTCCCTGCCTGTCGCATTTTCTTTTGCAATTAGCAAAATCTTTTTTGTTTGGGCCGGCATGAAGATCATCACAGCAGGCAAGAACCAAAGCCTTGGGACCATTTTGTTGGGTGTGACCTCGTGGGGTGACACGACTTGGTTTTTCCATTCAGGGGTGGTTATGCATGTTTGACGTATTTTGGAGTTGTTAGCAGAGTCGCGGGCTCTATTTATGCTTGTTTTTTCCCTATTGTAGGGGTTTAGAACTTTTAAGAAAAACAATTAAGGATCTTATAATTGGGACATTTATAGTTTTCTCAAGAGGAAGGTAAATCAAGATTGTGCCTGCAGCCTTCGTGATTACCTCTTTTTGGATGCTTAAATAGGACTTTGTGTGTTTTCCTGTATGCTTGATGACTTCATAAATATCTATCTAATACTCTGCCGATTAAACTATGTTCCGCACTTGTTATCTGGTGGATGCATGATATATGTTTCTTTATGTTTTTCAGAGGAATCTTAATTGTGTCTTAATTTATGTTTTGTTCGGGCATGTAGATTGTTGAATGGGCTTTAAAACCACGTGTTTCCTGGTTTTATATGCTATTTGCTTTTTATGAAATGTTCTGGCGCATCGCCTCAATAGCATAGATCATTTTATTTTAAGTTTCCTTCTTTTCCCTTTTCCAGCCCCCCCCCAAGGAAGAGTCGACTTCTCAATTTGGAGGTTATTCGAGTCAATAGTTCTTTTTTTGGCACACCCAGTGGTACCTCAAGTTCAAATATAATTATGAGCTAGTTTATGAGTCATAGGTCTGTCACCAGGAGTCAGACAACTTTAAATCCTCACCTTCTCCTACCACCTCTGGTGACCGTTCATTCAGCCGCATCTCCATCCGCACAGAGCTTTCCCACTTTCCCTGCAGTCACCCGTGCAACAATGGCACACATTCCCCCCAGAAATTTTGTGACCTAAGATAACGGGAGCCCTCTCATTCCCCCAACTCCACCAGTGGTTTGGGGAGCTATCCCTACAACCACACTAAAAGTCGTTCCCAAGTTCACTGGAGAATGTCATAAAACTCTTGGGGAGCATTTACAAGATGTAGCCAATGTCTGCACCATCCATGGGATTACCGAATAGAACATGGCCTTAAGATTGCTCGTAGCTTCTTTCAAACGAAGAGATTTGGATTGGTTCAGATCGTTGTGCCCTAACACTATAGGAGATTGGGATCAGCTAGGAGACCATTTTTTTCAGAGATTCTGCGATAAGGCGGACATATTATCTTTGATGCATCAATTGATCACAATAAAGAGGGCCCCTCAGGAAGCACTAACTGACTTCAATCTAAGGTTTCAACAAACTTGGCAGAGGATACCTTTGTCTTCTCGCTCATGATGGATATGGCTTTCGTATTCTACTCAAAAGCTTTCAATTCCGACATATCAGTGATGATCTAGTCCCTAGGAGGCAACATGCTCCCACAAGCATTTGACATAGCGGTCCAAGCGAAAAACAACCTAATCGATGTTGGGAAGCTAGCTCCTCGCCCTATCATGCCATTTTTTCTTGAGATATCTCCTCAAATCTTAGAGGAAGCCACTCCCAGTACATCTGCTCCACAGTCTATATACTCATATCCTGCTCCCCTACCGTCTTCTTTGGCCGCTGAGGTCAGTGATATGAAGAACCTCATGAGATCCTTCTCCAATGAGATTGTCAATCTAAAGAGAGCCCAGGTCTCGCCCACCAAGCCTCATTTTCAGCAAGTTTCCAAGGGAATCGACCTCCATACTAACAAACCTTCCCAGCTAAATGGCCAGATAGTTCCAGTCTTGAATCCATTGCAAATTGTCTATCCAACCACTAGTAAAGAGATGATCATGGGTCAAAATAACCTGGCTGATGATACCAATTCTTGGTTCTTTCTGTGTAATAATGCTCATGCCCCGAGAAATTACCCAAGAGGGAACTTGCAGCAGAAGGTCGCAGAACAAAGAAGTCTAGGGGTGACGCCGGACGAATCTGTGTATACATCTCCGGGTATGGATAATGCGGCTTTTGTCACTCAAATGCAAGGAATGTCATTGCAGCAAGAAGCAAAGATCGCCCCAGATCATGAGCTTTTCTCGTGTATGGAGGATGAGGATGTTGTGCTCACCAACAACGCACCCACTTCAAAAGACAGAGCCCCCTTCGTGCAGTCAGAGTATAACCTCCGCTCTAAAAGGCATTTCACTGGGGAGAATACCGACATTCCAAAAGGAACACCCGCAGACAAGTCTCCTGAACGACCGGTCATCAGTTATGCCTATCCGAGAAAAGAGTTCATCCCCTATAAGCCGAAGGAGCCGAAGATTCCCACACCCCAAATAGTAGACATGGTGGAACAACTGAAGAAAGCTTTGGCTCATGTCTCTCTGTGGGACCTTCTAAGTATTACTGAGTAAAAGAATCGGCTGAAAGAGGCCCTGACTAATGGCAAAAAAGATGGCAGCGGAAGCACTCCCGAATCTCCACAAATCAACGAAACAGGTTTCCAACCCGCAACAAACAAGTCACACTCTCCAGCTGTGCTGACTAATTAGATCCCGCCTCCTAAGGTTCAACTAGAAGGTAAACCCAAACCAAACCCATTTTACCTTACCCTTATAGTTGGGCATAAACTATTACATAATTCCATGATAGATTCCAGAGATAGCACCACCGTCATGCCTCAGCAAATCGCCGAGGTGTTGAACATCAAGTATGAACCTTTGAAAAGGGGGGTTATGCAGCTTGACGAGAACAAAGTCCAGATCATGGGTCTTATTAAAAGCCTTCCTCTGACCTTATTCGCATGTCCTAGAGTTACGATGTCCCAAGAAGTAGTGGTCATCGACATCCCTCCTGTTTTCGGTCTCTATCTTTCCTGAGACTTCACTGCTAAAATAGGAGGCTATCTGTCCTTAGATTGTTCCCATCTCATCCTTTGCACCCATCACGATGCCAAGCTAAAACTCCTTTCAGAACCCCTCCATGCTGAGCATGTAGCTGACTAGGCCATGATTAATTTCAAGCCTACCCACACTTCTATATCAAGCGAGGAAAGAAAAGTGGTAGAGCTCTTAGAAGATGAAGTGATTGGGGAAATCCCACCCGAGCAGGAAGTTTTCCTGAATGAATTCATAGATTTTGATCCCTTTTCTAACTACCACACCACTGGCCTAGCTACCTATTGCATTTTTTATGAAAACCAGATTATCCCGAAGCTTACTAAAGAACTATTTTTTGAAGAGCAGTTATCTTCAACATTGTGGACCCTGCACTTCGACGGTGCAAAATGCAGGATGGACTCCGGAGCCAGAATTTGCCTCACACCTCCCTCGAGCAAAAAAATCTTAAAACCTTTCTGATTACAATTCACGTGTTCTAACAATGAAGTAGAATACGAGGGACTGATCCAAGGCCTGAGCCTGGCGGAAAGAATGGGCATTAAAAATTTGAAGGTCCTGGGCGACTATGAGCTAGTTGTCCATCAAGTTCGAGGAATATCCAGTGCCAAACACGTCTGTATGAGATCCTACTGTGCTAGAACGTGGGATCTACTAGAGAGTTTTGATGCTTTCAATATTGTCAGCATCCCCCAAAAACTAAATGTTGTTGCTGACCGAATGGCTGCGATCATATCACATTTTGACACTGCCACTGAGTTATCGGTTCCCAAGCAGTCTGTGTAGTCGTCTGTCCAGCTATTCCCAATAATGATACTTACTGGCAAGTTTTTGAGAGTGATGAGAAGATCACTTTATTCATCCAAAACTCAAGAGGATTTGCAGATCAGCTGCAACCCAAAGTGAAAGAAGCCTATGGAGATCAAATCGTCCAGCTGAAATCCAACAAGCTCCCAAACGGCTTGATCACTTTGGAGAACCTGTTTGACCATGATGACGCTAAGAATGAAAAGAGGAAGCTCACGACCAGCAAAGTAGATTATGCTGAAATGTCAGTAGGAAGTGGGTGAGTTCTCAAGGTAGGAAAAGGTGTTTCCCTTGAAGACCGAAGGAGATTGACCCAATAGTGTGACGAATATGAAGGTGTCCTGGCTTGGTCTTATGATGATTTAAAAGGATACGATCCTAGCATCATCCAGCATACCATTGAGCTCACAGACAAAGCTAAGTCGGTCCGACAGAAGCAAAGGTTGGTCAACCCAAAAATCAAGTCTCTCATGGCTCAGGAGTTGAAGAAGCTTATCAAATCAAGGATTGTTTACCCCATAAAACATAGCACATGGGTATTGAATCTAGTACCCGTAAGAAAAAAGAATGGAGATATCTGGCTCTGTGTAGATTTGTAAGATCTTAATCGAGCATCTCTCAAAGACCACTACCCTTTGCCATCAATGGAGCAATTACTGAGCACAGTGGCAGGGCCAGAAATGTTTTTGATGCTCGACGATTTCTCGGGGTAAAACTAGAAGACCAACACAAGACAATGTTCACCACCAAATGGGGAACGTTCGCATACTAGAAGATGCCTTTTAGGTTGTCAAACATTGGAGAGACTTTTCAAAGGGCCATGGATTTGGCTTTCAAATTACTCATTAACAGGATCATTTTGATATATTTAGATGACTTGACTGTAATTTTCAAACACTGAGAGGATCATTTTGATCATCTCAAGCTAGTGTTCCAAAAATGTCTTGAATTCAGGATTTCCCTGAACCCAAAGAAGTGCATCTTTGGTGTCCCTCAAGGCAAGTTACTTGGGCATATAGTATCAAAAGAAGGTGTTTCCATTGACCTAGACAAAGTCAAAGCCATAAAAGACCTCCCCCTTCCAGTCAACAAAAAAGGAGTCCAATCTTTTTTAGGCAAAGTCAACTTTGTTAGTCGATTCATTTCGGACTTTGCCGGAATTATAAGACCCATCACCCTAATGCTAAAAAGGATTTACATTTCAAATGGACCCCTAAAGCCAAAAAGGCCTTTGATAAAATCAAAGATGCTATCTGTTTGACCCTTGTGTTATCCAACCCAGATATGTTAAAAGACTTCATATTGTATGTTTTCTCTGGTCAGTATAGCATCGCCATGGTCCTAACCCAAAAAGATGTCGAAAAGGGTGGTGAACATCCCGCAACTTTCCATTCAAAGACCCTTAAAGAGTATGAGGCCAAATACAACTTTGTTGAAAAATAGGCTTTGGCCGCAGTAAAAGGACTGAAGAAGTTCAAACATTTCATCGCCTGTAATAAAACTACGGTGTATGTAGCTCATCCCGCGGTGCGGGAGTACATTGTGGAGGGTGACATCACTGAAAAAAGGGAAAATTGGATCACCAAGATCCCGGAATATGATGTCGATGTCAAGCCAACAAAACTCGTTCGTGGGAGGGGCCTTTGCGAATATTAGTTTAGGGATGCGAACCCCGTGGAGATGAAATGACTGTGGAGGAGGCTGTTATGTTTTCACCTGAGGATTCATAAGCTTGCTGGATTGAGGCCAGGAAGCAATTCATGAAGACAGAGATTTTTCCCAAGGATCTCCCTCCTAAAAAGAGAAGGTTTTACAAGCTCCAAAACAACGGCTTCCATTTGATAGACGAAGTACTCTTCAAGAGAAATTTTGATGGAATCCTGCTCCGCTGTGTAGGTAGGAGCCAAGCGGATAAAATCCTACACGAATTCCACTATGACTCCTCGGGAGGCCATTTCTCTGCACCTACAACTGCTATCAAAATTACCCAAGCTGGATATTTTTGGCCTTCTATGTTCAAGGACACGCACAATTTGGCAAAGGAATGCAAAGAGTGCCAGTATTATATTGGCAGGAGTAAAAGAGTTGCAATGCCCCTCAGGCCTGTGTCAGTAGAAGAGCCTTTTGCCTGGTGGGGTCTTGACTTCATCGGAATGATCAACCCCCCTAGTTCGGTCGGACACAAGTGGATCTTGACCGCCACTGATTATTTCACCAGATGGTTTGAAGCCGTTCCTTTGAATGATTCATTAGAAAGTGAAGTGTTGGATTTCCTAGAAGACCTAGCATGCAGATACGGTTCTCCCAAAACCATCATATCGGACAATGCGTGCGCATTCACCGGCTTGCGAATCACCCAATTCACCCTCGACGGAGGTATCTATCTTAAACCTCTTCTAATTACTATCCTCAGGGGAATGGACTTGTCGAGTCCACCAACAAGAACTTGATTAGACTGATTAAAAGAATAGGTTCCGAATATAAAAGGGAGTGGCATCATCATTTGAGAAGCGCGTTATGGGCAGATCGCATAACACCTAAACAAATCTTTAAAAACTCCTCATATAAGTTGGTATATGGAAAAGATGCACTTTTCCCTACGTCTCTAGAGATCCCAGCCCTATGATCGTGAGATTAGTGGAGATTATGGAGCTAGAAGAGGCAAGGGAGACAGCTTTTGTGGCTCTCCAAGATAGGCAGGAAACCATCAAAAGGTGGTTTGACAACAAAAAAGGCTCCAATCTGGTTTTCAGCCTTGGGGACCTCGTGCTGAAATACAATGAAAGGGTGGAGAAGCCCAGTTAGCATGCCAGGTTCGATTACATGTGGGAAGGGCCTTTCCGCATTCTAAATTGCAAAGGTTTCAATGCATTTGAACTTGAAGACATGAATGGAGGCCCCCTCTGGATTTCAGTTAACGGTTTCCACCTCAAACCATTTCACTAAGCCTTCTTTTCTCGTTTAGTGTATATATTGTATATATTGTGAATAGTTATTTTGAGTGATTAATTTATTTCATTTATTCCCCATGCTAGTGTCAAAGTGAAGGAATTGGAAAAAGAATGTCAGGGTTAAGCAAAGAAAAAGAAATCTCGTTATATTAAACATTCAGGTATTTCTGTTACAATTAGAGAGCAGGCTCTTGGCCCCCCTTTTTATGAAGCGATGAAGCAAAAGTCACATAGTGGCAGATCATCAATGGTTCATTGATCTTTCGCATCCTAGTCTTCATCCATGAAGAGGTATGAGTCCTCGCCATCATCAGAAGAGTCCTCTCCTTTTGACCATTCAAGGTCGGAATCGCTTCTAGGCTCCCCAGGCAGGAAAACAACTAGGTTCGACAGTTCATGCGGTGTCAGAACCCGAGGGAACATATAGTCCCTGAATTCAGTATACCATTCGATATCATCAAGGACGAAGACTATCAGATTAACATGCAAAAGGAATTCTGCAACAAGCTCGGCGCGATACCGGTGGGAAGACAATGTCATTGTTTTCAACCCACCAACGAGCGGGTGCCAAGCTACTTCCTCGTTATGAGTGACAAACCTTTCTAGGTCAGATGGCAGCGGGAGCCCTCAGAAAGGAACATGATATGCAATCATATCGTCCAACCTGCCCAAGTAGTTCGGTGAAAAGAGAGCCTTGGTCAACTGCAAGGCTAGCGGTGTCGGCTGACCACAATCAGCAGTGAAGCTATAAAGCGTGAGCAGATGTCTGTATTCACTCGGTACCAGTCCACATTATCAATAAAGTCCTCCCCTAGAACCCACTTATTGACAACAATCATCAGAGGATTCTTTCTCTGCGTCATCAATTGCAACCTCTGATCAAAGATATTCCCTAAGAAAGCAACTTGTGCTTTGCTGCTGACAAGCCTAACTGGAGTATCCATGGTTGTAGGAACTTCGTCGTTGAAGCTTATGCTGTACATAAGGAATGTCTGAAAAGACATATTTATAGCAAAATCACAGCTGGAGATGATGAATGTTTGAGGTGCCAACCTTCCCAAACTCCAATGCTCCTATCATGTTTCCATTAATTCACATCAAGTGAATGAGCCTAGATTCAGAGTTGGCAATATCCTGCCAGGTACCTCAAAGAAGGAGTTGATACAAGCAGATGCCATGCATATGTATAGGTACATTGCGATTTAAATCTCAACCTCCGCAGGACTATCTCAACTTGCGCAATCTTCACTGCCTGTCGATTCTCTCGACTAAAGACAAGATTTGTCAGGACATTCTTTTTCGCGGACTCGAGCAATGGTGGATTAACTAAAGGCAATCTTGGGAAGTGGGAATGGCGGCGCTCGTCCTCCTCAAGAGTTTATAGCAGCTACAAAATGAGCCGACACACGTATAGGCGGGTGCTTGCCACTAAACATTCGCTTTCACAAAAATCTAAGCGCGCAAGGCATTTAAGAGTAAAGTTACTCCATCTTTTTCATTTCATCATCTTTTCGTAGCCTAAGTGTCTTTCCCCTCAGATTATTGAAACATTTGACAGGAGGAAAGTCACAGCCTGCAATGGAGGCTGAAGCAACACCTTCAGGCTTCACCCATGGAGTTTTCTATGTGGACATCTTTGGAGAACTCTCATATTCTTCGCATGCCATTCCCCCAAAGGCTAAGTATCCGAGAATGAAGATCAAGACCAAAACAACCACTCGAAATGCATCCGTTGTTCAAGACTCTTTGGAGAATGTTTTCAAGCCTGAGGTTCATAGGCAACCTAAAAGCCTCAGAGAGGTCACATGCAACATAATGCTCAATCATAGAGCAGAGCCTCAATCCATGGCAGTTTGTTTCTGGAATAGTGGTGGCCCCCAATTCGTGGTTCCCATGATCCCAAATTACCTTGAGCTCATAGCGGCCTACGTCGATGTTTTCGACCCTGTCCCCTGATCTATCAACGACTCCCTCTTGAAGGCGGTGATATCTCCAGAGGCTGTTAGAGACATGATGTGCTACCCTATTTTTGAAGGGACAAAGGCTTTCTCAGAAAATTCAATGGAGGAATTATGGGGCACTAGGACAGACACACTGACTTTATGTCAAAACACACTCAATCAAAGTCTATCTTCTGGACTTCCAAAGTTTCCCCTGTCATATAGCGACCTAAGGCAGGAAGATCTCAAGGACATCTCCTCTACTCTTGCTTGGCTTTGCAGTTATGATAATGACCGGGATACTACAACTGCAATGATGTGATTTCTCTTTAAGTGCAGGAAACAAAGGGAGCCGTTTCATTTTGACTTCTCAATCACTATGGTCAGGGCCATAGTTAAGCAATTATTAGAATTTCAATAGTTGCGGCGCTTCAAGTTTTCTTCGGTTCTAGTCCATCTGCTACTACACCAAAATTAGGCTTTCTTTAGCCAGTTCATGCGATTGGATATTTGTGACGAGTCAGGAAATAGAATGTGGATGTCCGCTTGGACACTCCTCTTGCTAGCCTCTTAGGATGCATATCAGTTTGTCGACTTCTTTTTGACTCCTGCGCTCAAAGATCTCGGTTCAATCCCTAATGAACCACTAGTCTGCTTCTCCCAGGTTCATATGAACTGGATGTAGAATGAGCGTCCCCTTGCGACTGGTTCATAGGTCATGCCTTTTCCTTCGTCGGAGGGCATGGTTTCTCCGAGGAGCCTTTCCGTCTGCCTACCTATATTACCGAGGGAACCCTGGCTCTCGAAATCGCACGATAGTTAGTGAGAATTGAAAGCATGATACCTTCATCACTGAAGATCACAAGGCTATTGGCCCAATCACGCTAGTACGGAGGAACATTACAGAGGAGGTCTTGATGTCTAAGATGGCACAACTTGGTCTGGTAGTTATTGATGACTCCTGGAGTTATGACCCTGATGGCTACCTTAGCAAGAGAAAGAATGTTGTAAATTATGAACCTTAGAACTCATGGGAAGAGCATACAAACCCTTGGGTTGATGACCCTGGAGTGTATTTGGGCCTTGATGATTTTCTTGTTTTAAGTCGCCCCCCATGGTTGAGTTTTTATGCTCCCCTGCAAAGATTCAATCTCGTAAAACCTATTCCCTGGGCGATGCTGGAAAGTATGAAAACTTTAGCTTGGCCCAAGAAAAAGAGGGAGGAATTTTGGGTCTATCGGCAAGAGGTGAGCCACCCTAGAGCCAATATTGGAAATGCCCTTTTGGATGACCAATTCGAGCATGAATGGTGTCAGTTGAATAAATCTGATAATGAGACAGGCGATAACTCCTCAAGTGGGGACTCATCCCCCGAGGTGGCCCCGCGGTCGAGGGTAGAAGTTATAAATGTTGAAGGGCAAGATCCCGAGCCTCAGATTCTCCTTCCTTTAGATAGTTCAGCTCGCAGGCCCCGTTCCTAGACCAGTAAAAGGCGATGCGAGAAGCAGTCGTGTGACTCCCCTCCGAAGAAAAGGCAAAATTCTAGTGCAATAAAGAGGAATCCACCTTCTCAAATCCTAGAGACGACCCCAGATCTTCAGCGGTCGGTGCCTTCCACAACTCGATTACGTCCTCCTTTTTCCTTATCTTATGCTCAGTTGGTTTCATCTGGTGTCTCCATCGCCGCAGTGCAAGCCCCAGTTCCTACTGCTCTCACCTTGGCCCCTACTGGGACACCAGTTGAACCCCAATTTTTTTTCCCGCAGGCCTCCATTCCTTTCCCGACCTCTGCTTTTATCCCCACAACTTTTCCCATGCAGATGTTTGAAGCAACCTTCGTGTCGCGTAGTCTGGGTTTTGGAGAGTCCCCTCCTTTGGTTATGGGAATAATGTCCACAAGCCTTTTTCCATTAGGACCTCCCCCCTTTGTCCCATTATTTTCCCCATCTTCCCTAGCTCATCCCATCCAGACTGCTTTCGCTGGTCCTATTTCATAGTTTCCCTTCGCGGTTCCCCTTGGTGCAGCTTTAGCAGGTCAGGTTATTGACAACCCAGATGATTTCCAGCAACAAGTCGCTTATTCCAAGACTGCTCGCCTTGGTAAGACGGGCAAGCGAAAAGAAAAGGAAGGCGCCCGTCCAGCCCGTCCTCATCTACAGACATATTTCAGTCAGGATAAAGATTGCCTTTTCTTTGCATATCTTTTTCCCAAAGTTGACAAGCCAGAGTCTCAGATGAAACCAAATGACTACACATTACATGCTATCGGCGTTAGCCTTGAAAGTGCCACAACTTCAGACGAGGTAGAAATGATGGAGGAAACCTCAAAAGTTGTATCTTCAGATTTCATCAAAAAGAGTCGTCATCTGGAAAAGATCCAAGTGGAAAACACCAATCTCCGAGAATCCTTGACCCAACAGAGAAAAGAAGATAAGGCCCGGAGCTCAGAAATCAATCGCATGCAAAGTCTATTGGCTCAAGCCAATTCGGAAAAAGGGAATCTGTAGTAAGCCTTTAATAATGTAAACTCTCAGTTGAAAGGCTAGGAGGCAATGAGAAATGTGGCTCTAAAGGAGCTTCAAGAGAAGGACTCTGAGATTCAACAGTTAAAGGTGACTTATAGAGATGTTACTCACGTGCAAGTGCAGCTGCGTGAAGAGATTCACTTGAAGGAAGATTACACCCGACAGCTGAGTGAGGCTCAAGTGTTGTTGTCCAAGAAAAAGATGAGGTTCGAGGCAGAGCTGAAAGCAAAAGAGGAAAGCATCGGGCAATCTAAGAAGCGCCTTCTAGAGGTGGAGGCTCTCTTGCGACATGAACAAGATCGAACATCACAACTTCAATAGATGGTGCAAGATGGAAAGGCCAGAATCCTCACCCTAGAGAATCAGATGATTATCGAATAGAACAAA
The DNA here is from genome assembly GCF_030272615.1 of Cryptomeria japonica. Taxonomy (NCBI): domain Eukaryota; kingdom Viridiplantae; phylum Streptophyta; class Pinopsida; order Cupressales; family Cupressaceae; genus Cryptomeria; species Cryptomeria japonica. Next base: position 65,199 of record NC_081414.1, read on the forward strand.
TGCAGGGAGCTTCAACAAGAAGTGATGGTGAAAGGTGATGAAGTCTTGTGACTCCTGAGCATTCCACCCCCGGTGCAAGTGGCTCAGGACTTTTTGGCAATTCTAGTGGAGTTGTATGTTTCACATTGGGAGAAATTTAAGTAATATGGCCCCTCGCTTCAGCCTGTGCTGAGATTCATTCAAGAAGCACAATCCTTTTGTGCGGAAGTGGAAGCTCTAGTAAATAGCTTGATGGTTGTTTTGGCTCCCAAGATCCCTGTGGCTTAGGTTTTGATCCAAATGTTGTATGCAACTCAAGATGATGAACTGAGAGAGAAGGGTATTGTCGATCGCAAGCAGTTGATCAAAAGGATGAATGTTTTCATCAATCACCATAGAATGGCCTTGCATGTACCAACCGCACTGGAGCCATTACAAATTTTTGTCCCAGACATCAGGTAGCTTATAGAAAGGTTTGTTTCATTGGGCTTGCCTTCCCCTTTCTTTGCTGATGGTTCTGTATTAGGGGTTGAACAATTGTCAAATCAAATTGAAAATCTTCAACAAGATAGGTCTGTCATCCAAAACTTGAGTGACCCTGCCTCAACTGAGGATGTAGAGCATCTTCTGCATCCCCTTGCCTAGCTCTACGCTCTTTTAAAGTTGGTCCATGATGAACCCGTAGGCTTGTTGTTCAGTGAGGTCATCTGCTTGGATCAACACTATTAGAACCTGCATGCGCAAGCGTTGCCTTTTGAGGAAGATTGGTTGTTATTACAACAGGTCTCCAACCTGCTCCATCCTGTTTTAACATGAAGTCTGGTCTCCGAACCAACAATTTTGGGTTCCTATATTCCGCAGGCAGAATTTACCCTGTTAGTCGCCCATAAATGTTCACATTAAAATCCCCGTGGCAGGTTTGCGACCAGAGTATCTTATTTTCCCTCTCGGTTTTCCAGTAGTGCGTGGCATGTAGGACAGTTGTCAGCTCGGCGCTGCCCCCAACAGTCTGTTTTTTGCGTTGAAGAAGTGAAGTAGCGTGATGACAATAAATGGAGAAGTTTTGCTGACTGGGCCTTTTTCTGAGGCTCACCTTGTAGCTCAAGCAGGAAAGGGACACCTAGCACCTTCAAGAGGGTGGATGCGTTTCTGTTTGAAGAGGTTTTTCAGAAGAGGCCTCCTTGCCTGCCATGTTTTCTTTTGCAGTTAGCAAAATCTTTTTTGTTTGAGCCGGTATGAAGATCATCGCAACAGGCAAGAACCAAAGTCTTGGGACCATTTTGTTGGGTGTGACCTCGTGGGGGTGACACGACTTGGTTTTTCCGTTTAGGGGCGGTTATGCATGCTTGGTGTATTTTGGAGTTGTTAGTAGAGCCACGAGCTCTATTTATGCTTGTTTTTTCCCTGTTGTAGGGGTTCAAAACTTTTAAGAAAAACAATTAAGGATCTTAGAATTGGAACTGTTATAGTTTTCTCAAGAGGAAGGTAAATCAAGATTGTGCCTGCGGCCTTCGAGATTACCTCTTTTTGGATGCTTAAATAGGATTTTGTGCGTTTTCTTGTATGCTTGATGACTTCAGAAATATCTATCTAATACTCTGCCGATTAAACTATGTTCCGCACTTGTTATCATGATATATGTTTCTTTATGTTTTTAAGAGGAATCTTAATTGTATCTTAATTTCTGTTATGTTCGGGCATGTAGATTGTTGAATGGGCTTTAAAACCATGTGTTTCCTGGTTTTATATGCTATCTACTTTTTATGAAATGTTCTGGTGCATCGCCTCAATAGCATAGATCATTTTATTTTAAGTTTCCTTCTTTTCCCTTTTCCAGCCCCCTCCAAGGAAGAGTCGACTTCTCAATCCGAAGTTTATTCAGTGAATCCTGCGCAGTAGGTCCCCCATCATTGAATTTCCCATAAGGTTGTTTGTTTCCCAAAGTAAAATTTAGAGTCAACAGGTCCCTTGAAATATTACCCTAAACCAAATTGAACCCAAATCCTAAATTAAATACATCCTTTACTCTAACACTAAACCAAATTGAACCTTGACTCTAAAACAAATTTAAATGTAACCCTAACCCTCAAACGAACTTAAGGTAATCTTAATTAATTATTAAACCTAATTAAACTTTAACCCTGACCACAAACCAAAATTTACCATAAACCTAACACTAAACCAAATTAACCGTAATTCTAATCCTAATTATATTAAATTGAAACCTAACACAAAATCTAAACCCTAATCCTAACACTAAACCAAATAGAACCCTGACACTAAACCAAATAGAACCCTAATCCAAATTCTATTCGAAATCAAATTCAAACTAAACCTATACCAAATTGAACCCAAACCCTAAATCAAATAAAACCAAATTTTTAGGTCATCGACCTTGAAAACCAAATCAAATATTAAACTAGATTGAACCTTGACCTTAATCCTAAACCAAATTACACATTAATTTAGATTGAACCCTAACCTTAACATTCACCCAAATTGAACCTTAACATTAAACCTTGAATTGAGCCTTATACTAACTCTATTTTAATGATTTTTTAATTAAATGACAACCCCAATCAATGTCTTGACAAGTGATCTCAGTTTTAATTAATATGTCCTCTTACATATTTTTAAACAAATAGAATCTAATCCATCATAAAATTTAAACTAAATTAAACCTTAACTTTAACACCAAACAAAATTGAACCCTAATACTAAATCAAATTGAATCCTAACTCTAAACCCAAACCTAATTTGCACTCTTACACTTAAAAAATATCTTAACACAAAACACAAACGAAACACTAACCTTGAACCTAAGTGAACTATAACACTAAATCTTAAAACTATCATCATCAAGCTTATCTACATATTTGACTTTCCAAAATCTACTGCCATGTTGGATGAATTTTAGAGTCATTGTCAGATTCAATTAAGCAATATTAAATAAAAAATACAATCACGTTATAAATAAAATGATAGAAAATTAGTTTTGTATTTGATATGATTGAATCATGGATTAAGATTGATTAATTATCACAAACAAATATATAATACAATTATAATAGTGATAAGGAAAGATCATAGAGCATAGTGATTAATGGATTAAGGTTGATAATTTATTCATTTGAAAGCAATGTATTTTTAGATTCTATTTCTAAGTTGTAGGTTTCATTACATTCAATTTCTTACATGTATATATATCTTGTAAATAAGGCTTTAATGTCCCACCAATTCATCAATACAATATGGTCCTTACATCTATTTTAATTATTTTTAGTAAATCTTATCATTTTTTTATATTTGTGCATGCTAAAGATTTTTTAAATTTGAACCAAGAAGAAATGACAAAAGAGTGAATTCACATAATTGCTACATACTACAATGGTGGAGAGCAATATAGATTGACCTTTCCAAACATGTGGTAATCAAATATATTATAAATTATGCAACAAAATAAGAGAAAAGCTCATAAACATACAACGAGATGTCGAAGTGCTTTTCAAACATCATAAATCCTGATGATTTGGCTGCATGAGCATACAAAAGACTTATAATATTTAGATGATTATATAAAAAGACATTGGAGCTGAAGAAACATGTCACATGCTATTAGAACTTCTAGTAGTAGAAAGTAGTATTTAAGATTTGTTAATCTAAATGTTTCATGTGAAGTATTCAAACCTTTAGCTATACATATTGAAGAGAACAATGAAGAACAACCAATATCTATCATTTATGGATATAAAACAAGGATTTCTTCTATAGAAGATGTCTCATTAATTGATGTGACTAGATCATGGATATATAATCCTAAACGAAGAAGAGACAACAAGTGGGAGCCAAGGAAAAATGCATCTATTGTCAGAGTTTTCCTTAGGTTTGTATTCATTCCTCCACATGAGTTAGATAAATGGATTGAATTTTTAGAGCAATTGTCAGATTCAATTAAGCAATTTTAAATAAAAAATACAATCATGTTATAAATGAAATGATAGAATATTTCGTTTTGTATTTGATATGATTGAATCATGGATTAAGATTGATTAATTATCATAATCAAATATACAATACATCTATAATAGTGATAAAGAAAAATCCTAAAGCATAATGATTAATGGATTTTAAGGTTGATCAGTTATTCATTTGAAAACAATATTTTCTTAGATTCTATTTCTAAGTTGTAGGTTTTATTACATTCAATTTATTTCATGTTTATCTATCTTGTAAATAAGGCTTCAATGTCTCATCAATTCATCAATACAATATGGTCCTTACATCTATTTTAATTATTTTTACTAAACCTTTTCATTCATTTATATTTATGCATGCTAAAGATTTTTTAAATCTGAACCAAGAAGAAATGATGAAAGAGTGAATACACATAAATGCCGCATAATACAATTGTGGAGAGCAAATATAGATTGACAACTTGTTCTTTCCAAACATGTAGTAATCAAATATATTGCAAAGTATGCAACACAATAAGAAAAAACACATAAACATACAACCAGATGTCAATGCACTTTTCAAACATCAAAAACCCTGATAATTTGGTTGCATGAGCATATAGAAGGCTTTTAATAGAGACGGTTATATAAAAAGACATTGGAGCTCAAGAAACATGTCACATGCTATTGGAGCTTCCATTAGTAGAAAGATGGATATAATATTTGTTAATCTAAATGTTTCACGTGAAGTATTCAAACTTGTAGCTTTACAAATTGAAGAGAACAATGAAGAATAAACAATATCTCTCATCGATGGATATAAAACAAGTTTATTCTATGAAAGATTTCTAATTTATTGATGTAGCTAGATCATGGATATATAATCCTAAACGAAGAAGAGAACAAACGAGAGCCAAAGAAAAATGCATCTATTGTTAGAGTTTTCCCTAGGTTTGTATCCATTCCTCCACGTGAGTCAGATAAATGGATTGAAACTTGTCTATTAGAGTTATTATTATACAAACCATTCTATGACATAGGAAAGGATATTGGTCATAATAATGACTCCATTATAGCAAAGTGAGAACTATTAAACTACGATCCTTAACATGTGGTACAAACAATGGTTGTAGAAAATGTTGTAAATACCAAAGATTTTGAAATTGAAGATGATTAACCTGTTCAAAGAAATGCCATAGAGCATGAATGAGAGATTATATCTGGAGTGCATTATAGTCAAAATATACAAGTTTCTGAAATAGATATGTTGGGTAGAAGAGATATATATATATATATATATATATATATATATATACATATATATATATATATATATATACATATATATATATATATATATATACATATATATATATATATATATATATATATATATATATATATATATATATATATATATATATATATATATATATATATATATATATATATATATATACATATTGATCTCATAAATATCAAGGTGAAGAGTATATAATTAGAGCAATTAATTTCATAAGAAAAATGAGAGATCATGGATGTCTTAGGCATGATAATGTACCACAATCCATCAACTACACAAACCTCGGTGCTAAACAAAGAAAAGAAATCAACATAATTATGACACACTACCATACAAATCAAAATGGAGAGCCATTATTCATGATAATATAAGGAACAATAGGAACTGAAAAGTCATATTTAATTGGCGCCATTAGTCAAACTGTCAAAATGCAGCAATCCCATGTCGTTCTCCCCTTCTACTACTTGCACCAATAGGAGTTACAACATTCAATTTAGGAGCCTATACAATTCATTAAAAATTAAAAATCATAATATGAGATTTCGCTCGTCCAGAAGAAACAAGACTCACAATTTTTCAAGAAGAAATAACATACATCAAATATATTTTGATTGATGAAATGAGCTTCATTGATAAAAACATGTTGGAAAACATAGATTCTCGATTCCAATAAACATTGCCACAAAATGTAAATAGAAGTTTTGTAGGTACACCTTTCATTATGACTAATGAAAACAACTATTTTATATAATATCTAATGTAATTCATATCTATAAAATTTCTATAATATTACTTTATAGTTTCAAAGATATTTTTTGTCAATTATCTTTCAAGAATATTTATGATTTTGGTTGGAGTTTTGGGCAAGTTGTCTCCAGTCAATGATAGGCTGGTCTATGATAGGAACAGATGGGCAAAGTTACTGTAGGATGAATTCAAAACTGTGATTACGTTAGATAAAAAAATTCACACAAGATGGAGAAAACATGTACAATAACAAAGATTTTATTAACTTTTGGCAAATCTAAGAGATGCAAATCCAAAAATTGATGACTGAAGGTTGCTTATTACAAGAACCCCTTTTAGCATAGATGTTGCAAGTAATGTTGAGTTTAACAATACTATCTTTTTGTTCTCCACAAATGAAAATGTTCATAATCATAACAAGAAAATGTTATGTTCATTGAAGCATCTTGATGCAACAAAAGTAGGAAGTGCACATCCAACAAAAGATTGCTCAAATGATGAACTTGATCTAGAGATATTGATCAATAAGAATTAAAGGCTCATGTTGACTTTGAATCTTTGGATAAAAGGAGGACTTGTAAATGAAGGTCTCAGATATATTTGAAATATCATCTACAAACTAGGAGGTTCCCCACTTGAACCACCAACACATGTGATGATTGAGTTTGACAATTATTCAGGAATACCATTTGAAGATAACTATCCAAGTACAATTCCAATAATAGCAATACAAAGGGGAAAAACACATCAATTACCATAAAGATTGACACATGTATTGACAATACATAAATCTTGAGGATTGACTCTTTCAAAAACCATAATTCATATAGGACCAAGAGAAAGAACGAGATTGACATTTGTGGCAATATCTTTGGTAAAGTTTCTAAAAGGTCTAAGAATAATGTCGACATTCACATACAACCACTATGAAAAAATGAAAAAGGATAGATAGCTTGTCAAGTGAAAAATTGAAGAAAACAAATTGAAATTTTTAGAAGATAACTGATTAATATATTTTTCTCCAGATTTCCATCATAACTTAAGTTTTTAAATATAACATATTATACCTAATAACACCCTCTCAAAATATCTTTGGATCTTATACTTTATCATTGAATTTATAAATATTGTATATTTTCAAACTTGATATCTCTCCATATAATTTATGTTACTTAGATTTTTTTTAAAATATAAATATACTAATTATTTTTACCATTGCAATTATTTTAAAAATTTAATATCTTTAATATTCCCGATTCTTTAAAGTATTTTATTTCATCACAACTAAGAAAGGGTCGCTTAGCATAAAATGTGAAAAAATGTATGATGCGGTGTAAAAAAATAACTCTACCCTAAAAACCCTTGTGCTCTATTTTTGGTACTCATTCACTTCCATCGTTGCAGAGCTCTTATTTGCAGTTGTATACCCAAACCAGGCAAAGCGAATTTCCACAGGCATCTCGCAGGTTTTCAAATAAAGTTTACAATGGCTTCTCGTTTTTGGACGCAGGTAAGACCTGGTTTTATTTCCTCTTCCGTCCCTTTTTTTAGTAATGGAATCGATCGGTTTGTTTCGAACGGTCTTTGAAAGTTGAGGGTTTTGGAGTTTTACAGGCCATTACAAGCCATTTTGACCGAAAGGAAAGCCAAAATGGGCTTTAGATTTAGTATGTAAATTTAATGTCTTTTAGGGCAAACGGAGCTATAGAACTTCACGACTTAGAAAATGTTTAGAGGATTGTTTTCCATTTTGGCTTAAAGGGTTATAAATCTCTACAACAGTCCTGTAGGTCAAAATGGTTCGCAGAACTCATCATGCTAGAGAAGTGTATATTTACCTATTTAGGAATTTGTTTCACTCTGTGGTGAGGTCTGTAAATCTTTAACCCTGGCTAAAATTGTTTGTAGATAAAGCAAGTAAATGGTGAAACGGTCTTTAGTATTTATCGAAGCAGAAAATTGCATCTTTCGCTGGTTATTAGAATTGTAGTTTGGCCAAAAGGTCTGAAATTCATTTTATCATCTCATCTGCAAAATCGTATTTTTCTTTTAATGTTTTTAGGGCGATAGTGAATCTGAAGAGGAAGAGAGTGAAATTGAAGAGGAAGAGAATGAAGTTGAGGCAGGGGATAGAGATGGCGGCGATACTGCAGCTAGATCCAAGTATCTGTCAAAAACTGCAAGTGATAGCGATGAGTCTGATGATCAGCGGAGGGTTGTTAGGTCTGCAAAAGACAAGAGGTTTGAGGAAATGAGTCTTACTGTTGATCAGATAAAGAATGCCATGAAGATTAATGATTGGGTTAGCTTACAGGAGAGTTTTGATAAGCTTAACAAGCAACTGGAGAAGGTGATCCGAGTCACAGAGTCTGTCCAGGTCCCGAGGCTTTATATTAAGGCTCTTGTGATGCTAGAGGAATTTCTGGCGCAAGCCCTGGCTAACAAGGAGGCCAAGAAAAAGATGAGCAGTAGCAATGCCAAAGCCCAAAATACTATGAAGCAAAAGCTCAAGAAAAATAATAAACTCTATGAAGTTGATATTGAGAGATATAGAGCCAGTCCTGTGTCAGAAGACGATGTGGATAAGTCTGATGAGGATGATGACGAGGACGAGGATTCTGAAGTGGATGTTGAGGAGGACCCTGCCAAATTAGCTGCTTCATATAACACAGAGTCTGATGAAGATGAAGATGAAGAGGAAGGTCAAGATGAAGAGGGTGGTTGGGAGAAGAAGAAGAGTAAGAGGGATAAGTTGATGGATAAACAGTTTATGCGAGATCCAAGTGAGATTACATGGGAAATGGTGGACAAGAAGCTTAAAGAAATAATTGCTGCTCGTGGAAGAAAAGGAACAGGTATGTGTTAACTATTGTACTTAGAAGTGAAGATTTGTCTCAATTACTATGAATAAATTTGTTTTGCTGTGAACTAACTTAACTTTCTTTGGTTTAACCCATACAAAATCTTACGGGAACTGGAAACTTCTACCGTTATCCAAAAAGAATTTCTAGAGTCTAGACTTGTACTTCTAAAACTGTGTGCTTCTTTTGATTTCTCCTAACAGGTAGGGTTGAGCAAGTGGAACAACTCACATATTTAACAAGGGTGGCAAAGACCCCTGCACAAAAACTAGAGGTATTGGTAAATGTTGTTTCTGCACAGTTTGATGTGAACCCCAGCCTCAGCACCCATATGCCGATTCCAGTGTGGAAGAAATGCGTCCAGAATATTCTTGTAATGCTAGATATTCTGGCTCAGTACCCGAACATTGTCATTGATGATTCTGTAGAGCCTGATGAAAATGAAACCCAGAAAGGGGCAGATCACGAGGGAACAATCCGAGTTTGGGGTAATATTCTTGCATTTCTTGAACGAATTGATAATGAACTCTTCAAAAGTTTACAATGCATTGATCCTCACACAAAGGAGTATGTTGAGCGCCTGCAAGATGAGCCACTGTTTATGGCACTTGCGCAGAATGTTCAGGATTATGTTGAACGGATGCAAGATATGAAGGCAGCAGCAAAGGTTGCCTTAAAACGTGTAGAACTTATATACTATAAGCCTCAGGAGGTCTATGAGGCCATGAGAAAACTGGCTGAGATGCAAACCATGACAGATGCTGCTGCATTTGAAGCTGATTTAAATGGAGGTGAAAATGGAGACATGGAGGATGATTATGATAGCAAAGCTGCTAATGTAGAACCTAAGCCAAGTGAAGATTTTAGAGGGCCTCCAGCATTCATTGTTACTCCAGAGATTGTACCGCGTAGGCCAACATTTCCAGAGCATAGCAGGACCCTGATGGACATTCTGGTTTCTCTTATCTACAAGCATGGTGATGAACGGACAAAAGCAAGGGCCATGCTTTGTGATATCTATCACTTTGCTCTATTAGATGATTTTTCAGTTGCTCGAGATTTGTTGCTTATGAGTCACTTGCAGGATGGCGTGCAACACATGGATATTTCTACACAGATACTTTTTAATCGAGCTATGGCACAACTTGGTCTTTGTGCTTTTCGAGCTTCTTTAATCTCAGAAGCCCATGGGTGTCTTTCTGAACTCTATGCAGGTGGGAGGGTGAAAGAACTACTAGCCCAAGGAGTTTCACAAAGTCGATATCATGAAAAGACTCCAGAGCAGGTTTGCATTCTTCGGGACTGATGCCTTTGTAGGAGTCTCAAATGGTTTGATTTTATGAATTTGATGCATTTTATAGCAATTTGGAAATCCGGCTAATAGTTGCTAAGTTATTGGTTTGTTTGTTTTCAGATACCTTGATTTTGGTCATCTTTCTTTATACATATGCACGAACATTATCATGTATACTATGTTTTGTACCACATATATATAACTTTACTGTATATAACAATATGGATGCACAGATTTAAAATCTAATTTTTATATATCTTGTTGTATTACAATTTTTTTGGTCACCAAATGGAAGGTTCTAACCGTGATCCTCATTGAGTCACAATATAAAGTAGCTTACCACCCAGATGCTTATTTGTAACCTCAGTTTGCCCGTTGAACTGAAGGTGAGAATTGGTGTTAGTAATCAACATTATACTTGTATTTCTGAAAAACACCTTTGGTAATAAATTTTTCGGCCGTTAAAGATCATCTTGGGAAACCCAAGGAGTTGATAGGTTTTTTGCATAAGTAAATCTATTCAGCTCATTGCTTCATAAAACCTGGAATGAGTTACATACAAATAGATTAGCACTCTTATCGTGTGTTATATATATGCATGCCTATTTTTTAATTTTACTGAATTTAACAACACAAACTTAAATTGCACTATGGAAGGCTTGGAATTTATCTATGCTTTCCATAATTTTCTGTTTTGGGGATGACAGGGTATAACAGGATTTGTTTCTGGGACAGGTTTTTTGGGAGGCCATTTTTAAGGGATGACAAGGGATGGCTAATAAAAAGACGGAGAAAATTTTAAAATATAAGGAAATTTCAAATGTTCATTTGATATATTGATAAAGCATTCATCATAGAAATTATAGAACCTTAATACATAACATTGAACTTGAATTGACAAAATTTAGTTGCTTTTAGTTTTATTGTTAATGTGCATATATATTAAATAAGAACTATGTTATTGGTTCTGGTTTGGGTCTTTGTTTGGGTTTGTGAATTCGTTTTGTTGCTCAAGCAATTTATATAGGGTTTGGGTTCATTTATACAACAAATATGTAAAATTCATATATATATATATATATATATATATATATATATATATGTATGTATGTATGTATACACATACATATGCATATATGTATATATATGTATGTATAATATATATACATATACATAACTATTAGAATATTTAATTATATTTTAGTCACCTATATTGAGTTCCTTGTTTAATGGTCATTTAGCTTTTTAGTTAATTAGCTTTTAAGCTTTATTTAGCATTTAGCTTTTTCTTTTTAGTTAATTAGCTTTTAAGCTTAATTTAGCTTTTAGCTCTTTAATCTTTTACTTTAACGTTATGTTCTAATTATAGAACATCGTCTTGTAACCTCTATATATACGTGTGTATATCGTTCAATGTAATCATCCGATTATTGAATCATTCATTCAATTTATTTTTAATGGTATCAGAGCGGGTCGATGGGACTTTTAAAGTTTGGCGAATTTTTTAATAAAAATTCATACCCTTTTTTCTGGAATATTTTCCAATTTTTTTTTTAATTGTTTTTTAATTAAAAAACGATTTTGCTTTTTTAATTGGTTTTTGAGGGTTTCGAGGGTTTTTGCTTCGTGGGCGAATTTCTTTGTGCTGGGCAGCAGTTCATGTTTTTATTTAGCGTTCTGGAGATTTTCGGGCCTTCAACCTGGAGTTTTTTTTGCAGATTGAAAATTTTCCTAGGGTTTCTGCAATTTTCGACTAAGGTTTTGAACCTCTAGTTCAAGTCAAAATTTTGTTTTGTTTGCAGATTCTTGGTGGGTTTTTCGAGACCTCAACTGGGTCGTCGTAAGATTTTTCTAGTTGCATCGTTTTCCGTGCCTCAATTTTTGAGCCGTCGAATCTGCATTTTGATTTCAGATTCTTGGTGGGTTTTTCGAGAGCTTTTCTGGGTTGGTCTCAAATTTTTCTGGGTGCCTCGTTTTCTGCACCTCGAATTTTGTGCCAGCAAATTTGCCTTGGAATTTAAAAACAGTTCACAATTTCTGCTATTTCTGTGGATGTTTGGATTTTTGCTGTTTTTTTTGGGCACCATTTATGCTATTTTAAGTTTGCAGAAATTTTTTAATTTCTAAATTTCTTCCAAACCTCGAAATTTGCACTTTGGAATTTGTGCCAGAATTCTCCTCCAGGGTTTCAGATATTTTTGTGCAGTTGCTTCTATTCTGATTTTTTGAATCAGATTCTTCTGTCTCATGCTTTCACTAGGTTGACCTTGTTCAACCTCCCTTTTTGTGATGGCATCTTTGACCAATATCATGTTGGAACACAGTCAAAAGTTCAACAACTGCAACAACACCTGGAAACAGTGCATATTCATGATATCTGAATATCATTGCCTAGATCAGATTGATTTAGGCCAGACCTCGTCCTACAAGTCCCAGGGTTTTCACAAATTTTTCCTGAAAAATTGTCTGTCGGTTTTTTGATTTTTTCCACAAAAAATCATGGGAGGGTTTTCACGATTTTTTCCTCAAAAATTGTTCGCAGGGTTTATAATTTTCCCTAAAAAATTATCTCATTTGTAATCCGTGATATTCGCGTAAGATTTTAGTTATCTGGGTTTTACCCTTTTTTTCCACAAAAATGATTATTTGTAATCTCAGATTTCTTGGTTTTTCGATTTTCTCCTCAAAATCGTAAATACTCTTTTCAAGGGTTCCCATTTCAGGGTTTAACGGTTTTTTCCTCAAAAATCGTGCTTTGTTGGAGCACCTGCCAGGGCGAACATCTGCAACCATGGTATCTTGCAATCAGTTTTGGAGTTGGTACTCTTTTGCGAAAGGGTTTGCTGATTTTTTCCTCAAAATCATTGTTTCAGGCTTCAGTAATTCATGTGCTAGATCTCTAATTCGCGTGTGAAGGCTACATTAGCTTGGATGGCTTTTGGTATTCTTGGTCATTAACACTTTTCGGATCCAAGGAGGGTCTCCACCACAGCAGAGTGTTCTTTTCATTTGTGATCAAAAGACCTGCAGTGTCTTCTGTAGGGCAGTTAGTAGATAGAATGACCATTAAGGGAGGGTATTAGAATATTTAATTATATTTTAGTCACCTATATTTAGTTCCTTGTTTAATGGTCATTTAGCTTTTTAGTTAATTAACTTTTAAGCTTTATTTAGCATTTAGCTTTTTCTTTTTAGTTAATTAGCTTTTAAGCTTAATTTAGCTTTTAGCTCTTTAATCTTTTACTTTAACGTTATGTTCTAATTATAGAACATCGTCTTGTAACCTCTATATATACGTGTGTATATCGTTCAATGTAATCATCCTATTATTGAATCATTCATTCAATTTATTTTTCACTACATGTATATACAAAAAATTGTAAAAATCATACATATACAACACACACACACATGTATATATATGTATTTGTGTCTATATTTATTTATGCATGTGTGATTGTGTATATGTATATGCATATGTGTATATATGTGTATTTGTGTATATATATGTGTGTGTGTGTGTATGTATGTGTGTATATATGTGTGTGTGTGTGTATGAATGTGTGTATATGTATATGTATGTATGTGTGTGTATATATATGAATGTATGTGTGTGCATATATATGAATGTATGTGTGTGTGTATATACATATATACCGTGTCACAGGATTCGCCGAACTTCAACCATGGAATTTGAATTTTTACGGCCTCATATTCGTACAAAAAAACACATCGGCCTTTCTCATTTAAGTATATTTTTTTTAATAGTGTTTTTTAAGGTTTTCAAAACATTTTCTAGGGTTTTCGACCTATCTTTTAAACAATACTGCTCACAGGTCACTAGAAATGCACATGAATCTTCTGCCTTTGGAAGTCGGTTGACTCTTAAAAATTCTTCTGCATTTGGAAGTCTATGGTGGTTTCATTGAATCACGTTAACGACCAATCTTTTTCATAATGCATTGTTGATTTTATACTTTCAGATTAATGTAAAACTTAGAAATCAGAATTTAGTTTCTAATTAAATTGTTTGTTGTAAAACTTTAGAGATTTCTAGATTTAGGCATAGCATAGAAATGAACAAATAAGAACAAAAGACAATTATCTTGGGAAAACCTCCTAGGAAGAAAAACCCAGCAAGAAAAGATCCTCAGATCTGATTATGGATTATATTCATATAATGGTTACAACACTTATCTCAAGTACATGAAGAAATCACCAACAGGTCTGCACTTTCATGAGCATCAGGTCTGCCCTTTAAACACACCAACCAGCACTCAGGCTCATGCCCTAGATTTGCACTTTTAGTGCATCTTAGGTTTGTACTTATGCCTAAAACTGATCAGTAACCCTAGCACCTTGATTCTGGGACAGTTCGCACTTCTTTGTGACAGTATGAACTTGATGTTTGCTCCTTTAATGGCAGGTATGATTCGCATAAGTTCCTTCTTCAGCCTTGACATTAACCAAATCTATACTTCGCATCATTAGGCATATGTGTATTTCGCATCATTAGCAGATGGATATTTCGCATGAAGGATGTATTGATTGTATATATAATGAGGTGAAGATGCCCTTTATTTATATGGAGTGCAAAGACTAATTGAGTTGACTTTTACTTAATTGGTGGCTTTTAATTATTAATATTTCCTTTTACCGAAATGCCTTGTTAGAATAGGGTCGGCCCTATTTGTGGGAGCACGCTATCTTGGGTGTGGCGTGAAGATTTATTAAGTGCCGTGAGAGAGGGCCCAACCCTACACGCTGAAGGAGGGGCTAGACCTTTGGGCGGATTCCAATGTTGCCTAAGGCAATTGGAATCCGCCATTCCTACCTAATTATAATCAACATGCATTGCACCGGGTGTATATCCGTCGCTGCTATCTATCCACAACTCCAATGTGCTTAGGCCTCACACATCATTCACTTCCCGCACGCCATCCTTTCCTACATTGTTGTGCTTCAATTTGTGCAAAGTTGGAGAGTGGAGTGGGCAAAGTTGCAGTTGTTTCTGCCGCGTTCGTTCCTTATGTTGTGTTTGTTTTTATTCGTTTGTTTCTAGGGTTTTTTAATCTATACAATTTTGATATAGTTTACATACTATATTTATTAATACATGTTATAATAATATGTTGCCTTGATTTATGAAGCAAAAAAAAAAATATCGCATCTCAAGGCAATTTCTAATGTTTATCTTTATAAGACCCTGGCCAAAGTCCTAACTTTTGTGTTGAAAAGCTCGAAATCTTAACTTTTGCACTTTTGGAACTTCAAACTCCCAACTTTTGGGTTTATTTCTCCAAAACCTTAACTTTTGCGTGAATTTTTTGAAAACCTTAACTTTGCGCGCCTTTTTGCCCCAAACTATAAATTTCATGTTTTGAGAAGTCCAAACCTTAACTTTTCATGCGCTTGCATCTAAAACACAAAATTTAGCACTTTGAATCCTCCGAACGGAAACTCTTACATCATGCCCATCCCCAACTCGAAATTTTGCGTCCATTACTCCAAATTGCTAACTTCCAAATCTTTGTTTCAAGAATTCGTAACTGTTTTTCAAGAACCTTAAAAGAACTGAAAACTAAGGTGGTTGTGAGTACGTATTCTCTCGGAACCTGCAAATTGTACATTCCAATACCATTTTATTTTGCAAATGCTCTAGGAGATGTGCATGCTAATATGGAAAAATATAGAAGATGCATGAACTGGTTGACAATTTCCTGAAAGAGATGTCATCTCAAGGAGTGGAGTTCAGAGATTACAGAATCTGTGCATAATGGATTTCTTGAAAAGGCTTTAAAACTTTCAAGCAAATGCAATTGGCAGTAGTAAAACCAAATTCCACGTCCTATACCAGCATCTTGTGCGTATGGTAAAATGGAAAACAAAAATGCAAAGTGTGGAACCCGAGAAAGGTACAAACTTTTTAAAAGAAAGCCTCACACATCTCGTGAAATGTAAACTTGCAAGTTCTGCAAAAAAAATCTTTGTAAGCTTTCTATCCAAGTCTTTATATGCTTTCTATCAAAATGTTATTGAGCAAGCATGGTAAAGTTGGACAGACGGTATGGATAGTGTTTGAAGTGTATTCGCAGGTTTTGTCACATGTAATTGTGGAAGCCAATACAATGCATTCAAACTGTTTGTCAAAATGCCTCAAGGAGGCGTCATCTCAAGGAATGAAATGCAGTGATTGCAGGTTATAAGTAAAGTGAATTTGTTGAAAGGCTTTAGAAGCCTTTGAGCCAAGGCAGACGCACCATAATGTGAAGCCACAAATTCTATAAGTGAACGGTTTACAAAAATGCTTAAAAAAATGTGCTTTCATGAATGCAATTTGCACAATAGATCTTTTGTAATGTCTTGAGAAACTTTCAAACATATGCAATTGACAGGTGTAAAGCTGAATTCAATAACCTTTGTCATTATCCTCTCTACACAAAGTTGGGGAAAATTTGCTTGAGGACAGAATGCAGGTAAAGGTGTGCAAATTGTTTGACAAATTGCTTCAAAGAAATGTCATCATATGGAATGTGATTATTGCGCAGATAGTACACAAAATGGATAACTTGAAAAGGTTTTAGAAACTTCAAACAAGTGCAACTGGTAGAACATTGGAACAGAGTAAGGACGCTCATAGTGTCAAAGAAATTTTTGCCAGATATCATGATTGGAAATGCTTTGATAGGCATGTATGCATAATGCAAAAGTATAAACAAAAAGCACGTGAGCTGCTGAACAAAATGTCTCAAAGAAGTGTCTTTTCATCGAGTGTAGTCATTGCATGCTGCTCACAAATTGGATGTATTGAAAAGAGCTTTAGAGACTTTCGAGCAAAGACAATTCGACACAAGAAGAATATGGACGAATTATAGGTGCAAACTGTTGAGACATGGACCAGCTAGGACTCAAACCTAGGACCTTCCATATGTTGCTGGAGTGCTCTACCACTGAGCTACTGGCCCCTCTTGGACCAGTCCATTGCCGGTCCGGGTGTGGCTTATTTTCAACACCAACACCCCCTTAAGCCACACCTCTCGTGTGCTTGGGGTTCCTAGCCTGGACCTGGCTCTGATACCACTTGTTACAAGCTAGGGTTGCCGTTGCACCAAAAGATTGACCTGTCAATGCTCGATACAACCACTAGACTTATAGAATCCACAGGAGGTTGTTAAACCATGTCACGAGTCCTCGTGAGGGATGTTGGCTCACTGCCAACAATCCCCCTCCCAGTGTCACTCGCCGCGGCCTGCGTGATTCGAACCTATGACCAAGCTCTGATACCATGTTGATTCTAGGCAATCATTACTTAAATTATAAACTAACTTAGAATAAGCAAAAATAATAATAAAAGCACACAACACAAGATACAAGTACCCTGGGAAAACCTCCCTCTTGGAGGAAAAACCCATCATCAAAGATTTAGATCAGTTCCATTATTCATAAGCAGATTACATGAATCAGATTACTTATCTGATTGAGTTCCAATCTAGGGCATACTGAACCTAGTATATGCAGTTGTAGTATGTCTTCAGAGAGAGCAAAATATCAACACCACTTGAAGAAGGAGATCACTGAAGTGTAGAGCACCACCTTGCCCAGCAAGTTGTGCAATGGATTCGCTCAAGGATCAGATAGACTTGCAATAGCATGAAGATATGGATCGCTACCCCTAAGTTCGTTGACTGAATTTGCATAAGGCTAACGACACTTGATAAAGATATTTGTTGTGTAGAATGAATCTTGTTTATATGCAACATTCATGTTCAAGTTTTCCAAGTCGGCTTTAACCAAATTTCCTTTCTTTTACATATTTTAATTTGCACTTTTGGCGCCCAATTTGGGGCCTACATGACTTGTAAGTTGTGACACGTTTCCTTTTGGGCCCAGCCCTATTAGACATGAATTGCTTAACCACATGTTACATTTGGGCCCAGCCCTATTTGACATAAATCGCTTAACCTTATTACAATAAGATAATATTTTAATTGCCACAAGGCAACATTAAAATATGATCTGAACTAGCTAACCATTTCAACACTCCCTCTTAGCTAGAGAGGATTCTATGAATAATCAAGTCTCAAAGTGGCTACCACCATGGCTACTCCCATGGATGAAACACATATGTTCACAATAGCTACTCCCAGAGGGTGAATGAACTCATCATGGAATTTCTTCCATGATACCCACCATACCTACTCGCAGAGGGTGGGACCACCATGCCTACTCGCAGAGGGTGGAACGAAAACTATTACACAAAAGATGAGGCTTCCTCTGAAGCTGAAAGAAACTGGCTCCCTATGAGCTTGACAAGCTCCCTCTGAAGCTAAAGATGTCAAGCTCCCTCTAACATTTCCTCCTTTTAGAAAAGGAAGTCTTCATTTGACCTTTGCTCCTCCTGAGATGTCCCTATGCCAACTTCTGCAGAGGAAGCAAGAGGAGTGGACCTGAATTTGCAATCTCGAGCAAAATGACCATTTTTGTCACACTTAAAGCACTGGGTGTGAGATAAGTCCTTCTTCCTTTTTGATTTAGGGGCAGGATTTGAATCTCTGTCTCTATCCCACTTCCTTCCTTTGCCTTTAACCATATGCGAAGCAAGGATTTGATTGTCTACATCATAATGATCACGCTCAATTCCTCTTGCTATCAATTGTGACTCTTCTTGTATGCAATCTGCTCTCAAACGATCGAACTTGGGAAGATTTGGTCTTGCACTAATTCCTTGAATGTAAGACTCCCAAGATGCCGGAAGACCATTGAGAGCAAGCATGGTCAAGTCACTGTCATCAACAACCTTCCCAATGGATGAGAGCTGATCTCTCAAATCAGAAATCCTCATGAAGTATGCTATGACAGATTCACCTTTCATCATCTTGATGTGATGAAGCTACTGCTTCAAAGCTAGGGCACGACTGGTGTTGTTGATTTCGTACATCTCTTCCAATGTCTTGAACATTTCGTTGGCAGTCTTCAGCTTAGAGATGATAGGTACAATATGATCCTTCACGGAGTCAACCAGCATTCTCCGAGGTTGAAAATCTTTCTTCCTCCATGAAGTCTTTTCCTCTTCTGCCTCAGTCTTCAGCTTAGAGAAGTTGGATGCACCATCCAATCTATCTTCAACCCTGAGACAGTTCAACATTTCGAATGAAGTAATAAGAGCAAATTGAAAAGAGGAGGAACAACTACAATCAATCTGATTACCCCTAATTCGAACTTGGCTCTGATACCATGTTGAGACATGGAACAGCTAGGACTCGAACCTAGGACCTTCCATATGCTGCTGGAGTGCTTTACCACTGAGCTACTGGCCCCTCTTGGACTAGTACTAGTCCATCGTCGGTCCGGGTGTGGCTTATTTCCAACACCAACAAATCAGATTGGCATAATGTCTTAAAAGGTGAGGCTCCATGAAATGCAATGAATGCAAATATAGAAGATAAAACACGGTAAGTGAATTATTTGGCAAGGTCCCTCAATGTACCAAATTGGCGGCCTCGGGAGGATATACAAAACAGTTGATTTGTTTGACAGAATACCTCACAAATATACGCCTTCATGGCATGTTGCGACTACAAGATGTACATAAAAAAAATGGATTTGTTGAATCCGGTTTAGACAATTTCAAGCAAACGCAATTGGCAAGCATAAAGCCAAATTCCCCATGCCTTTGCCAACTCCTTGCCAACGCAAAATTGGGAGTTTTAGAACAGGTTATGGACATCCTTCAAAGCACGATGTAGGGATTTTTGTCAGATATATTTTTTGAAATACTAAGATAGACGTGCTTGCAAAATGTGGAAGCGTATACAAGTCTTGTCAATGGTTCTTGATAGAAATCCTCAAAGTTATGTCATCTCGTGAAATTCAAAGATATATATTGATTCAAATCCGTATCCAAAAATGTTAGCCAACACAGATAAAGATGTGAACGGTTTGAAATAACATGGTATATCGTGGCTTAAGATATGTGCAAAATTGATTGGCTGATAAGGATTTTAACAGTTTCAATTAAATGTAATTAGAGGCGTTGGTATGCCACGACAGGATGTTCTTTTACATCACAATCTCAATCATTTGTTGCAAGGCCATTATTGAGATTGTCTTATAGTTTTATATTTGGGTCTACAACCAGATTCACAGATATGCATGTCCAACATATTTCTCCTACAAAGGATGTTGCAGTTAAAAAGATTGAGAATATATATATATATATTCTCAGGTCTGCAAGACACATCAACCAAAGCCAAGCAATGGAACCTTTTTTCTTGGTTGCAAATGGTATCAAAATGCCTTCGATCTTAATAAATGTATTTGAAGATATTTTGTAGGATGTTGTTTGGCCTTTTCCTTCAAATGGAACTTGTAGAGTTGGATTGACAAAGTGTTCTTTTGCTCAACATCATGTTCACTATATGGGCACAACAAGAAAACTCATATGCCATAAGAGTTTGGGAGACCATCTCCATTATGATGCTCTACAAAACCGTATAAATGTTACATTTTTGACTTTGCTCGAGATGGGGACATTGTATGTCATTTAGGTGACAGAGATGTATTCTTATAGTTTCATGTAGTTTCATGGGAAGAAAAGGATGTTTAGCAAACTCAATTGGAGTATATTTACTTGAAGATCAAATTGACAATGAAGTGATTGATGAATTGGAGGAAGATACAATTTCCACCTCGCAAAGATGATGACTTACTCCAACTATCTTTCAATTACCTTTGGGAAGAAGTGACATGTCACATATTCGTAATATATATACCTAATTAATTATATATATATATATATATATATATATATATATATATATATATATATATTCAGAATTATGGTTTACAAATGACATTATATTTTATTTAGTTATTTTGTAGATATATTAGGGGAAGGGTACCAGTAGTGGACATATATATATATATACAAAATTATGGTTTATAAATTACTTTATTTAGTTATTTTGTAGATATATTAGGGGAAGGGTACCGGTAGTGGACATAGCTAACTTTGCACACATAGAACTCTCAAACCGTACGTCGAATTTCAATTTTTTTTGTTTTTCGTTGTCTCCGTATATGACTTAATTGCTTATAACTAAGGATCCGGCTTCTGGGTAGTGACGATGCACGTTGTGGAAATCGTTATGTGCGGAAAGGTCAAAAAGTGGTCATTGCAAAGTGTCTACCCATACATGAATTCCTTTGCGCCAATAGTAGATAACTCATAATTTCCGGTAGTAATGGACAAATGCCCCAATAGTTTTGCATAAATGTCCAGTAGTGGTGCACAAATGAGCTAATAAAGGGCAAAAAAATTGAAAAATTATCCAGTATTGGTACATGTGATATTGACTACTGGTGCACTATTGTTACATTTTTTGGGCTCCTTTACAATCTACTATTGGGGGGTTGGGTTGACAAAAAGGTGTCCACTATTGGAACTATGTCCACTACTGGTACCCTTCCCCTATTTATATTTTTAAAAATTAAATTAAATATAAGGTGAATTTAGTGTTGAATTTTTTACCTTGTCGAACTTATCCAAATTTTATTGTTGTCGAATTTGAATTTGAACCTTGTGACTTAGCATATATACATGCATGTATACACATACACATATATACACACACATACATATATATACACAAACATGTATATGTATGTTGGTGTATATATATAGGTATGTGTGTGTGTATGTATGCACGTATGTGTGTATGTACACACACACACACATACACATATATAAATTAAGAATACCACATAGTATCATATAATCAACGAAATCACCATAAACTCCAATGTCATTTAAAACATAAGTGATTATTTAAATATTCATTGTTCAAGCTTCAGGTTCAATATTAAAATAATAATATGATGCAGTCAAGTTCGAGGGGTCTTATCAAACTACCCAATCTTGCAGCCTTATCATATCATCCAATTCGCCTTATAGAAATAAAATCTGAAGCATATCTTTATTGGAACTTTCAATTGTACATTCATACAATAAAATTCCTCAAGAACAATAACATATATGAAGGATTTCAACAATACACAAACTTCAGAAATTTTACAAGGTTTCTAGGCAGATCCTTCTTGTTAGTCTTCAAAACCTTTCGTCTTCACACCTTATTGGCTTCAATCATCTTTGGAATCCTGATTTCTCCCTTCATCTTACAGCTCTCATGGCTGCTTTGAACAACTCCAACACACCTGCAAATTCTTCTTTTTCTTCTATCTTTCTCCTCTTGGCAAGCTAATTGTCTTAACTTTTCCCTATGCAATTCTTTGGAGCAACCTGCAAGTTCTTTATCCAACCTTGCTGCTCTTGATTGCTGCTTCTAAACACCATTGAAAGCTGCAATTTATAGAGATTAGAACCCTTGTGAGGCATCACAAAGAGGCACCCAAATCTTCCTCTTTGATTTCTCTCCAATTGTCTTTTGAAATTCTTCATTAAGTCCTTCCAAATATGAAACCTACCCAAGATTGCTAAACTACATCCAATGACTTGATGTTGTAAATGCCTTTTAAAATGAATAAAAACAGGAACCAAGTTGTACTCTTTGGGAAATTGAAGTGTCTTTTATTATTTCCTAAAAAATCACTAGTTTTCCCCTCCATTTTAGGCACCTTTAATGAAAGAATAAAACAAGAATGGAAAGCCAATGGCCATTTGCCTTATGATCACTTCCCTAGGCATCCAAATTAATTATTTTCAGTTTATTTTCCTTTGCAAGTTTCTTCTACCATGCCAATGGACTCCTTCAAACCTTGAAACCTTGAAATTGTGTAATATAATCACCTTAATCAATCTAGTGGGCTTTGATCTTTGAAATGGAAGCCAAGTCCTGATGAATGAAGATTTTATCCTTTCAAAACTTGACAAGATGCTCTTGAAGCCACAACTTACACCAAAAATTAAAAAATTTAACCAACAAAAGGAAAATGCCTTTTTTTGTTGATGCATGATTGCTTGTGAGTCTGGATGCTTATGCATCAATGCATCATAATATTAAGTTCAACAATCAGTTTTCAGTGTCATAGTGATTGTCTAAATCTTTAAATTTATCATCAAAGTTGACATTGGATGATGTAGGAACATTTGAAGAACCACAAGTGCTGCCAAAGTCACTTGCACTCAATGTGTACTCATTTTCAGTATGCTTTGGCTCCATATCCCACAAGTTTGCAGGGGGTCGGGTCTGGGGTTGGAACCCTTGGCACGTTCCCTGTCATGATACAGGGCAGGGGTGAGGGGTGGAACCAATGCTACCAAGGTCCAATGTAGACCTTCATAGTGCACACCTTTTTTTCAAAAGGCAAAGTTATAGGTGAAAAAAAGCAAGAAAATCAACGGGTTGAGCTGGGTCCCCTTGGAGCTTCCCCAGGTTTGTCTTAGACAAATGTACCTCCACAGGCCTATGTCTTATGCCTATCTGCAGGCAGACTGAACTTGATTGTGGATCTGGTTAGAAATGGACCTTGCAACATGGTATAAAATGTACAACAAAATGCACAAAGGCTGCAAATTTCAACTACAGAATGACAAAATCATAGAAAATATGCATCTGTTCTGAATCTGCAACTGGTAACAGTGCAATTTTGGCTCCATACAGCTGGGCTGAACCATCAACCTTTAGCCTGAAAATGTATTGAGTTTCTGGCTCTAGTTGTTTAGTCATATGGATGTAATATCAGCTTCATGGACCGACGATATCAGTAACATGAAAAATGCCATCTAGTGCTTAATAGTTAATTCTCTCTTATTTGAACACTTTGTCAGGAAAAAGCCCACGTTAGCTGCAACAGTTCTGATACCAAACTTGATCTAAGGTTTTTCCTCTCCAAGCTGGATTTTATAGACCTGTGATGGCAGTTGTACAGACCGATGACATGAGCATCCAGAAGTTATCTTTTGATGTGAATTTTTCCTACTTAACTGGCCCTAAGATCTATTAATTTAAAAATGATAGCAGCTGTACAGACTGATGACATGAACATTTTGAAGTTATAATTTGATGTATGTTTTTGAATTTTCCGTCCTAACCTGGCCCTAAAATCTGTTATTATTAATAAAAAGGTGTTCATTTATTTAATTATTTCCTACATTAATGATTTTTTATTGCTGATATACATGCTGCTGTAGAAAATTAGTATAACTAGGTTGATCCTACAATCATCCCTCTTAATGCAAGAAGTGAGGTTTTCCATTACCGAGGTGTACTCTACAGGAATGCGATATCACCTGCATGGACTGAGATGTCAATAACATGTGAAGTCATGTCTTCTAGGCTTTAACTCTCTCACACCAGGACAGCGGTGCTACTAAATTCGATTAAAGTGATTCCATATCCTAGCAGTACCATATCTTTTTTGTGTATTCCTCCCTGATACAACAGCCATCAAATCTGTCATATGAAAAAAAGGTATGTATTTACATTCAATGCCGAACTTTGATGGATCATGACAGTTTTATGGAGTCAAAAAAGTGACTGAATACATGCCTGAGCCATAGGGAGGGCTAGCTGTGCCCCTAGCCATCCCTTATGTACCCAAGGTTTTACATAAAAAATACAAGTACCCAGAACATTTCATGTTTTTCTGAAAATATGGGGACAGGGTGGGGATCAAATTTGGCAGGGATGCATCTTTGGGGAGCATAGGAATTTATGGACGTGTGGAACATTGTCTTGAAAATTATTCTTGGTTGCTAAATGGTGCACTTAAATTATACCAAGAGTTATGTTGTTGAACGTTTGAAATTGATGCATGCGTAGAACATGTTCTTATAAGTATTCTTGGTTGCCAAATGGAAGCATTTCAATTCTGATCTCAATTAATGAATTGCAACTCTTTAGTAACACAATAGTTATTTCTAGCCTTGGTGTGTTTGTTGACTTAAATGGGTGATAATTTACCATAGCAGTCAATCTTGTGCTTAACGTGCTAAAAAGCAGTTTATAACATTTGTTTATAAACCTTGAAATTTGTTAACATCAATGTGTGAAAGCCATGGAGTTTACAGATTTTTTTTACATCTAAATCAATCTTTGTACTAGTCAGGAAATCAGTGTTGAAGTCCACCCAGTTAGATAACACTTCTAACTGGCTATTAAAAGTGGCTTTTGTAGTTGATGACTATACCTGTTGCTTTGTCAAGTCTCACAAGGTATGGTCATGGCTTCAGCAATCATGGGTGTTTATAGTTTCAAGAACAAGCTACTATATTTTAGGTTTCTTCAAAAAATTTAGTTAATTTCCTCCAGGTCTCAAAGGAAACCTACCTGTTGTCACAGTGGAACTGGAGAAGGATGTCCCTCTATGCAAATGTATTTAGTAATCACTGTACTGGGACAATATGCAAGAATGTTCTATAAAACATTTTCATTTTTATTACTAGCAGCTCACTTATCTTTAAACAGATTATTATTAATTTTATTACTGGCAGCTCACTTATCTTTAAACAGATTATTTATATTGTCATGCTTTCGACATGGGAGAAGAATGTACATCAACATATTCTATGGGGCTTTCGATAAAGAGTTCTTTTATTGTAGACAAATGCAAGATGGACTGTGTAAATCCTTTGGATGCAAAGGATGCAATAAAGGTCAATTAAAGAATTTCGATGTTAATAGATTGGTAAGATAACTGCAAACACAAATTAGGTCAAATTTGATGTCAAGGACAGGAAGAAGGTTGCAACCCTGTGAAGGTGTACCTACTGAAAAGCAATTCTGGGCATTGTTTTCTTAGTTAATTCCCTAAGTTACCGGATTCGTGGCTGTAGGGCAGGGTGTGGGGCTGGGTTCAAGCCAGGTCTGGCCCTGGGTTCACTGCTGGTTCAGCCCCATCAGAAACTGGTAGTCTTCTTATGTCGTCCGTCGGTCCTGCAATCTGCTAGTTGTTTATCCGGTAGTTCGAGTGTTTAAGCCATCGCTGTTGAAAGGAAGGGCTCAGACACAACTTTTTCGACTATTCAAGTTTTTTTGTTTTAAAAGTTTTTCAATGCAGAGTTTATTAATTATATTATTTTAGAGTTTATTGATTTTAAAGTTTTTAATAAATCTATATATAATATATATTATATTATTTTATTAATATATTAATATATTATATATAATAAATATTAATATATATTATATAATACATCAATTTATATTTATTTTTAAAGTTTTTAATGTAGAGTTTGTTAGTTATATTGATCAGTTATATATGCACGGACGTACCCATACCTGAGGAATTTTTTTTGCCGTACCTTTACCTGAATTGATAACTTAGTTAATAAATCCCACCATAAAATGTTGAGAAAATATTTTTTGTCTTCCAAAACTTGTTTAGTGTTAGGAACTTTTGGAAGGTGTAATGTCCCTAGTCGGTCGATCTAGAGATTTGACAAATTTTCTAATTATGTGTGCAAACTGAAATAATAGATGAATACCAAGATAGGTTTCAAAACCCACTGAAAGGAATGTCGTTGCCAACTCTATCATTGATAATTCTAACAGAATGCAACTCATGATCTAAAGCTCTGATCAGCAGTTATTTGAATTCACCCATTTCTCATGCAGGGTGGGTGGGAGATATAGTGTTGATTAGTTGTGGGCCCTACGCCATGCCATTATTCTTCCTCAAATTGATAGATGTGGTTGTTCCATCTGCCCCGACTCCCTTACAGAGGTGTAATGTCTCCCAGCCCCATGTACCCATCCTTCGGACCATAGAAAGGAGGCCCCCCCCACTGCCAAGCAGTGTGGGGTACTCCTCCTGCTGTAGAAACTGTCAGCTATAGTAGTGGTGGGCCCTCCTATCTATACTTAGGGGTAGGCCCGAAATGGATCTTGTCAAATATTCAACATTTCCTATGATCATTCCCCTCTCGGGTAATCGGGGAATCTTTGCAAATAGACGAAATATTACTACCATGTTAGCATTATTAATGGTATAGTTGGCAACGGCATTCCTTTCAGCAGGATTTGACACCTATCTTGGTTTTCATCTATTATTTCAGTTTGCATGCATAATTAGAAAATTTGTCAAATCTCTAGATTGATCGACTGGGACGTTACAACTACCAAAAGTTCGTTTAGTGTATAGCATTATCAATGATAGAATTGGCAACAACATTCATTTCAATGGGATTTGACACCCATCTTGGTATTCATCTATTATTTCAGTTTGCATACATAATTATAAAATTTGTCAAATCTCTAGATTGACCAACTGGGGAGATTACACCTTCCAAAAGTTCTTTTCTAACAGTGAACAAGTTTTGGAAGACAAAAAATATCTTCTAACTTTTTATGGTGGGAATTAACTAAAAAACAATCCCCAGCATTGGTTTTCAGTAGGTACACTCTCACAAGGGTGACAACCTTTTCCTTGACCTTGACATATTCATGGGTTGATGTAAACAGCAATATGCCCAATCAAATAATATTCAGCTGGGGGCACTGCTTACTATTATATTGCTGCAAACAGTATAGAATGAATACTACTATCAACCCCTTAATACCACAGATAATTAGCAGTATAATATGCAGCTGGATGGTCTTATAAGCCCTTAACTCCAGCTGTGGTGGTGATGAAAAAAGTAATGTAAATGTAGAAACAGCATATATTGATAATGAGCAGTAATATATAACTCACAAGAATGTTAGTAGCAGCCTGGAATGACACAACAACCTGAATCAATTTGTATGGCACTATTCCCTTTGGACGGCACCCTCCTATCGTAGACTATGTTTTATGTAATATAAAAAAGGAGTTTAATAACTTTATAAGGCAACGTTCATCAAGTTAAAGTGCGAAGGGAGCACCAAACCTTTATGGCATCATTAAACCTTCAATATCCTGTGGCTGGGACCCTCTTCATATTATATTGCTTGCCAAAATACAAATGGTACAGCAGATAAAGTATTTCCCAAGGCTGCGATTCATCAAGATCATTAATTATGATATATATTTTCTATTTAGAACATTAACAGCAGTTAGAAGAAACTCTCCAAGCTGATTAACATAATAAATCTAAGAAAACAGTTATTCCTGCATCAGAAATTGTCTCCTCTAAGCATGGGGGTTCCCTTATGAAAGTGTACGGATGGCAATTCAGGGAAACAATGCACCAATCAATACTGATCTTTCATTTGAGCATATGTATTAATATCAAACTGCAGTGATAACTTAATAAAAGCTCATATATTAGGAAATAATATTCTCAAACGAGTCGCTGTAAGATATAATGGAATAATATATTATCAAAAGAAAAACATCATGGGATATAATGTATCATCTGCATAAGCAACTCTGATAAATATATATCTGAATACATCCTTGAAGACTGAATTCTATAAATTTATACATACAATGACCAACTGAAATTCAGAATTCTTTAACTACAACACCAATATGGAAATTTGCTTGCATCTCACACTAGGCAACCGCTATGCTTGTAACCCTGAAAATCTGCAACAACCTGAATTGGAAACAATGGTTTTTGTCCTTGTTCCAATGTGATGGATCCCAAGAGGATTTTCATAAGGTTTGAACATGCTAATTGTTTTCATCCTTGGATTTTCACAAGGTTTGAACATGCAGAATATTGTTGTAGGTTGTCCAAATCTGATTTTGATTCCTTCGAATCACTCCTTTAAAATGGTCTCCAAAACATGATAAGAATAGGCAGCTCTGAATTGATGTGCTAGGGCATCATAGACCAAAGCCCTTCCATCTAAACACACCCTATTGACAAGGGGGAGCTTGTATGGCTCATCTAATCTAGGGATACTCACGGGTTTTAAGTCTCAAGCCCAAAGATTGCAGCAGCAATACAGAAAAGTCTCACGGGTTTCAAGTCTCAAGCCAAAAGATTGCAGCAGCAATACAGAAAAGTCTGATAGCATAATGAGCTGCAAGAGAACCCTAAATATATTATATAATGACTTCCAAAAGAATGACTTAATTTCAACCTTAGATCCATTGCAAGCCATATATTATATAATGACTTAGTTTCAGCCATGGATACATTGCAAGCCCAATCCAATTCTCCAAAAAAAACCCTAAAAAATGAGCCAATAGGCTCCTTATTTTCCAATGCCTCCTTGACCTTTTTGGCACATGCTTAATAAAAATCACTTAAAGTACATGTCTCATAAGTCATTAAACTCGGAAGGGGAAAATATTAAGTCTTTAGGTTAAGAGTCACTCGAGTTGCATAAAATCATTGAAGTTGCATCAGGGGAGGTGCCCACAACTTAAGAATAGAATCGAGAACAAGCAAAAGACTCTAACACTTACCCAATGATCCTCTAAGTCCTCTTTGTCTTGGGTAACCTAAGGAAAGGACAGCCAAAGCATAGTTAAGCCTCATGGCTTGAGTTGGGGACATTATAGTCCCCCCCCACCCAAAGAATGCTTGTCCTCAAGCATTTGTAGACTAGGATGCGTAAGAATCTCCTCTCTTTCCCACGTCGCATCCTCCAAAGGCAAGTTTTTCCACTCGATGAGATATTCAAAAAGGAATGAGTATCAACTTACCTTCTTCATCCATAGGGAGGTGATTCTGTAGAAGGAATTACTTGCTGTCCAAGAGCTTTTTTGAGGCATGACACATGTAACACAATGTGCATTTTGCTTGTATATGGAAGGTCCAAATTATGTGCCACTTCATCAATTCTCTTAATTACCTTGAAAAGCTCATAAAATTTTGGTTTAAGCTTTTCCGCTCCACTTATTTTGAACTATGTTATTGATTTTGGTATGGGTATGGGTATGACAATTTTTTTCCCTTGGGTACGAGTATGTCCATACACACATATAATTGCCAAAACATTAGAATATTTAGATACCATATTCATAATTTGCAAAAATGAAAATACTCAAGTCTCAAAATGTCATTACACAATGAAAATTCAATCAATATTTAAGATTCATGTTCTTCATCAGAAGCACAAAGTCAATCAACATTTGGTTCAATTTCATTTGAACCACATCAATTGGATTGCCACTACCACTAGCTGTGTCAAGTGTAAAAGCTGGTTCAATTCCATTTTTTTGAACATTTGACAAAATGCAAATCATTAACAACACAAGGAAAGTGATTTCACAAAACATAAGCAAATAGCTGCTACACATTTATAATGTAAATCAACTGAAATCAATCTCATTACTGCTGATATAAAGTCTACTAGCCCTGTGTTCATAGATATAGCTCACAAATGCAACTGAGATGATATTTAATTGCTTGCTTGCTTGGCTATTCTGATTAAAAGCTGTCACAAAGTTATGAAGAGTGAAACTGACATTTTAATGTATCAAAGTACACTTGGGTATGGTTTGGGTTCATCTTGGAGCCAAATGGTACCCGTACTAGGCCTGGGCTTTACTAGCAGTACCTGGCAACTTAGATTTTTAACAAGGATTGTCTAGTTGGTTGAAGATGGAAAAATACCATGTTTCCCACCTCAAAGACCTATCAACTTGATGGTGATAAGCATGTCTTTTGCTGTTTTTGTGCAATCTGAATATTTTCCTCGAGTGCCTTAAGGATATTTTGATTCTCTTTGGCCTACTCAAGAGTGTTTGGAGCCCTAGAATAATAAAAAAACCAAGTCCACAAATGTAGAAGATTCATAACCATACAAAGCTTTGAAAGCTCATATGGTATGTAGTGTTGTAACTATGCTCATATGGTATGTAGTGTTGTAACTATGCTCATATGATATGTAGTGTTGTAACAGAATTCTGCCTTTGCCTTTTGCTGCCCTTGAAACATAGCTTCTCAAGTACCCTTCAGGCCATTTGTTCTAACGATCGAGTTCTGTTCCAGCCAATTTCATTGACTCACCAAAAAGTGCACACCCTGAAGTCTAAACACTTGTTCAAAAAACAGACCATCAACTTGTTTGCTTTAAACTCAAAAGACATCAACATTAAGTGAGCATATTTAGTGTCTCTATCCACCACAACAAAAATACTATTTTTACCATTGATCTTGGGTGGCCCAGTAATGAAATTCCTTGATATTTGTTCCCACTTTTGATCAGGAATAGAAAGTGCTTGTAGCAGCCTTGCTGGAAAAGAAACTTTAGCTTTATTCCTTTGGCTTTCCATGCATTCTCTTACATCATCTTTTATACCTTTCCATGAAAATCCTTTATGGATACACGGTTACACCTATATGTCTTCAAATAACCCGGATGACCAGCAAGCTGTTTGTTATGGACAGCAATAAGAATATTATGTTATAACTTACTCTCTGGTACAAAATAGATTATATCCTTATAATAGATGATGCCATTCAACACTTTATACCTTTCACCATTGATTTTACTATCCAGAATCTCACAAGCATACTGATTTTTGTAATATTCTACAAACAGATGATCCTTCCAAATGGCTGAAATTTCTGGAAGTGAGCAAAATTAAGGGTTTCTAGATAATGCATTAGCAACAACATTATTTTTCCCTTTGACAAATCCAATATCAAATTCATATCCTTGAAGTTTTCTGAGCCAATGTTGTTGTCTATTATTTAATCCCTTTTGTTTCATCAAATACTTGAGGCTATTATGGTCAGTCCTCACTATAAACTTGCCACCCACAAGATATTGACGGAATTTTTCAAGTGCATGCATGATTGCGAACATTTCCTTATCATATGTAGAGAACCTCTTTTCAACCTCATTCAGTTTTCAACTCTCATGGGCAATTGGGTGCTTGTTTTGCATCAAAACAGCCCTAATGCCAATACTGGATGCATCACACTCAAGCACAAAAGGTTTAGAGAAATCTGGTAAAACAAAATAGGACAAGTACTCGTTACCTTCTTAAGATGGTCCATGATCTTTTGATTCTCATCTTGTCCAAACAAAAGGCTCTGACATGTGCATCAATTGCCCCAACGCGTCTCAACTAAGCCAACTCTCTAGAGTGTGCTTTTGAATCCTTGTGGTCAAACTGCTCTATCAATGTAGTGCAAAACTGATCATAAGAAACTATCGCACCATGACCTTGTATCACTAAATCATGATGTCACCACTCATGTGCCACTCCTTAAAGGTGAAGGGTAGCAAACTTGATGGCCTCGTTCTCCTTTATCTGATTCAGGGCGAGGTAAGTATCCAACTTCTAAATCCAAGCTCTAGCTGTACCCTTGGATGATCCTTCAAACTTGGCATGTATAGATGACCTAACCTTTTTTGTAGCCCATAATTTTGCTTTCCTTGAATCCATTGATTTTGTGCGTTTGGTGACCTCCAAATAATCTCTAAAAGAGATAGCTGACTGGAAATCAGTCCCAAAAGCTTGATACTTAGCCAAAATATCAACATCCTCATTGTTCTCCATGGTTTCCTCTTGTATAGGCTCATCCTCTTTTAGAAAGGTAGGCATGAAAGGTCTGGATTATGATGAACCCGGAGGTTTGCTGGTAGAATGTTCATTGTTTTCTGTAGCTTTGCTACTTCCACTCTCTCCACATGCACCATATCTCTTCCATTCACTTCGTTATGAGCCAACTGACTCAAATAGAGATTGGTGTTTTGTAACTGTTCTCTCATTTTGACAAACATTTGTTTTGCTTCCTCTTCACCTGATATAGGTGGTTGAACACTGATATCCACTATTCCTTTCGTTTTTTTTTCAATGTTATGCCACCATTTCCATGCATACAACCAACTCAGACAGGCTGCCAAGACTTGCACCTCTAATACCTCTGTAATATCCCCAAATAGAGATAATGGAAAGACCACAATATTTGTAAAAGATGCAATTGAAAGTTTTGAAATTTTATTTGCAAATAGATAAACCTTCAACAAACACAGATCTACACAGAATATTTTTCTGTGAATTTATAGAAATTTCTGAATATTTCAGAGTACCAAAAATTTACAGGAAACACACATAAAACTGCCCAGAATTTTCAGAAATAGCTGATATTAATTTTCTAGAGATGAATGTTATCAGCAGTGCACAGTATAGTGTTCAACTACCTCAGAAAATGCTTTCAAATACCCTAGCCACCATTGTCAAAACTCTCAGAAAATCAGTGCTGGGTCTCACCAAGACGACACACTTGTTCTTGCTGATGTTAGCTTCAATGATGCTAAAGTACATGCAAGAATATTTCTGTAAGTTGTTCAAGTCTGATTCCCAAATTGGTCTCCAAAACCTGATAAGAATATGCAGCTCTGAAAATGATGTGCTAGGGCATCACAAACCAAAGCCCTTCTACTGAAACACAGTCTAAAATTATGTTCAATGCAAATCTTTGTTTTGTCTTATCTTTTTTTTCTCATTAAAAAAAAGTTATAACCTATATTTAGGTTAAGTGGCTTGAGGTAATTAAACCCTACGTCACAAGGTTCGGATTCAAGTTCAAGTCAAATGAAGTTTGGCAGGGGTAAAAAATTCGACATTAAATTCACCTTATTTAAATGTGTTAAATTTAAAATAATTGTTAAATTTACTTTAAATTTGTTAAATTCTTTTTTTTTTGATTGGTAATTTTGTAGTATATTGAATCAGAAAAAAGGTATACAACCATCCAAGGCCACGCTAATGATATAAACATCGGCCCAAAATTTCACAGTCCTGACCTACTCTGAAGACATTCGAAGCTAAAACAAGGAAATAAAACCCGTTCTGTGCATCTATGCACCAACATATTACAGACATGCCTAAAAAGTCTTTTCATAACAGAAGTGAAAGAAAATGTAAATGAACAATGGCCCCATGGCTGCTCACTCGCTATCGCTCTGGTTCACGTTCTCCTCGTCCGCGATATCTGCCAAAGCTTTTCCCTTTGCAGCTTCACTCTTCATCTTCGGGATGCATTCCAAGCATCCGAAATGGGGTCTCCTTCCAGACTTGCTAGCAATTGGACCGCCCGCCCTTCCTCGAATCCATCTCGCAGATCTCTCCCGACCTCCATTCGCGCCACCACCTTGAGAGCCTTCAATACTTCATCTGTCCTAATTATTTTGACACAGAGCTTCATGGCTTCCCAACCAATGCGAGCTCGCTCACAGCATTGTTCCTTAATGTGGTTTTCCGGACCTCGAACAAACGGCAGTAGCTCCTCCTTATCGTCTCCCTCCCTAATGCGAATGCCTGTCTGAGGCACTACCACTCCAGAATGGAGTCAAGGTTGATTAGGTACTCCCCATCTATCAATTTTGTGAAGGTGAGCCTGATTTTCTCCACCTCCGGCTCGAACTCGCATGCCCATGCCATAATCAGGGAGTACACCTCCATGTTCGTCCAATAGCGAAAATGGATGTGCGACACCTCCTCTCCTAGCATCAGATGCGCCGCACTCCACAATTTCTCCTCTTTGTACCTGAAAAACCCCTGCATTCTCTTCTCCGATACAATCCCCAGGAATGGAGCCAATTTCTTCTCGGTTCGCAAAGTGAAATTTGCTTCCATTAGACCTGCACAAATTATTAACTCCAGCCTCTACAATGCAAATGACATGATACCATTTATCAATCAAAATAAATACAAACTCAATAACCAGCTCACAAACCAAAGGAATTAAATTCCTCCACTGTCGTTTGAGACAGGTCATAAATGTAGGCGCAATGTCATAAAAGGAATAAAATTTCACAGCAGATTTGCTGCACTCCGCCATCATCTCTAACAAGTACTATCCGCACTCGGCAACTGTCACTTTAATTGCAATGTCTTCGAAAGGATGTACTTGTCATTTCGGGCTTCCTTGCGCGAATGTTGTTTGCTTCGTGCTTCTAGGACTGCATTTAAGACCACTTCCACACTCTACCATCTCCCTTCCACCACTTGGCCATTTGGCTAGTCATGTCGCATCCAATGTTGGAGAGTAGATCTGCCACTGCATTGGCACCTCGCCTGACGTGGGATACCCGAAATTCCTCAAAAAGATTGAGTTTCTCTCGGATGATCGCCACCCAATGAGATAATTTCCATGATGGAGTATTGCCCTTAGTGATTGCATTGATGACCACCTAGGAATCTCCTTCCAGATGCAACCGTTGGACTTTCATGTTTAAGGCCAACTCGGTTGCCAGAAGTGCCGCTTGAACCTCTGCTTCGTTGTTTGTTCCATCTTGCAATCGACGTGCTCCTTTGAAGAGGATAGATCCTTTGTCATTTCTCGCAACTACCCCTACACTTGATGTTCTCGGGTTTCCTCTAGATGCCCCATTGAAATTTATTTTTATCCATTCCTTGGTAGGCGGCTCCCATTTAATCTTCTCTTTTTCTAATGTGGGATTAGCCCTCAGAGACCCATTAACGGGTAAATATGTTAAAATCCTAAATCTATTTGTTAAAATTTAATTTAATACTTCAAATTTGTTAAATGTTATATATAAATACTTAAAAATCTAAATTGACCACTTTAAAATAAGACAATTTAATGTATTAAATGTTAATATTAAAAAATAAAAACTATAAATATAAACTATCTCATCATTAAATTTAATTATAGTAAATGATACATTTTTAAATAGTAGTTTAATTTAACCAAAACAATAGTTGACATTTGTGGTGTTATAAACATATATTATTAAAAAATTATAATACATCATTAAATTTTATTGATGAAAAATAAAAAAAACTTGAAAAAAATAATGTAAGAGATAAATGTTAAATAAATAAAATTTGACATTATGAACATCTATCGTTACAAATTCAAATACTTGATATAGATGAAAGAAAAACCATGAAAGAAATAAATAATTGGAAAAAAAAACCCTAAAATAAAATCTACGACCTGCTTGGATGCCTAATGGCTACAGAAAAGGTCACGACTCGAGAGAACTAGAAGAAAAGGCATGCAAGAGTCAAAGGACCAATGCGGAAGGATTTGGATGGCCACTGGCAACGGCTCGATCTCTGTTCCTAAAAAATTGAAACATGCCCTTTCTACCTTCAACTCAAAGATATCTGCATTCCAGAAATATGCTCACGATTCATTTGGAATGAATTAAAAAGCACTGCAATTTTGAACAAAGCTCTCCATGCCTTCCGTTTTTATTTGTTGTGAATCTGTATTCTTTTATCAGAAAAATAACTTGAAACTTGAAAAACGCTTTCTGAAAACCCTAAAAAATGCTTTCCAAATATATATTTTAATACAAAACATACCGGACTTTTTATGGTACAAATACTAAGCGAATTTTAATGAGTTTTACACAAAAGTTTGAAGTTCGCCAAAATTCGAATTCCCCTGTGATATAGATTGAACCTATGTTACACCAAGTTTCCAGGAGGGGGAGGAGGGGGGGGGGGGATGTGTTTACATGGTTGATTTTTTGGGAGGTCCTTTTTGAAGGACAGATATTAAAAAAAAGGGAAATTATAAAAATATAGGAAATTTCAAATGTTCATACAATATCACTGATAAGGCGTTCATCATATACATTATAGAACCTTAATGCATAAGTTTGGAGCTAAATGACAATTTCACAGAGTCGACTCACAAATCAACAAAATTTCATTACTTTCATTTTCAAGATGCGTATATATTAATCCACATAAATAAACTGGCATCTATATATATTAAATTGAACGTGCTTACCACTAAGAACATTTCGAATTTGTTCCTCTGTCCAATAGGGGATGGGGTCTTAAAACACGGGATGCATCCCCAGGGGCCTGAAAACAGGGGATGCATCATCAGGTTACTTAGGTTAAATAGGAGTACAATCATATATTATGTGCAATGTTTTCGGGCAGATATTGACACAACCCTCCGAATTGGATTGTCTTTTGTTCTTGTTAAGTCTTGAATTACCTTGCATGTCCTCACCAAGGAGCAGATTCTC
Source organism: Cryptomeria japonica (assembly GCF_030272615.1). Lineage (NCBI taxonomy): Eukaryota > Viridiplantae > Streptophyta > Pinopsida > Cupressales > Cupressaceae > Cryptomeria > Cryptomeria japonica. The sequence continues at coordinate 102,149 of NC_081414.1, forward strand.
CTCTTTGAGATTTTTATCCTTATTCTCCTTAAAAATAGGGCTGATGTAAAGGATGAAAGTTGCATAGCCTGTAGTTACCAGCGGATTTTTCAATTGTAACCATGTGAAAGGCCAGCTTGCTTGGTGTCATTTGTGCTTCAAATGGGAATGTTAAGGATGGGCTTCACAAGTGGATTCACAAAGCATTGAATGAGGTGTAAGGGGAACAGGCAAATCACCAGAGGTATGGGGAGAGCTGTGACATTATCTGTTTGCCATAAATCTATCAGCTACTAGAGCTTTTTAAACTTTGCATCTGCAATTTTATTAATTGTGAATGCACACTTTTAGCCAACTACTTGGTGAAGTTTCATATTGTGACTACTTGATGGCAATAATCGAAAAGGACACTAAAACCCCTCAATTGAGTATAACTTTTGTAGTTTGTGTACCCCTTGATGACAATTGCTGCAAACGACAAGAAAACCCTAATTTGAGTTTGAACTCTTGGACAAGTCTCATTTGGATTTATTTAGTTTCACAACACCACAAACCACAGAGCCCATGTGTAGCAGTGTTTCCATGATAAATTTACTCATTTATAAAGTAGCAGAAAAGAGGTTAGGTTTTAATAATGTCTAGATGGTTATTATCAAACACAAGTACAGGCTTTAGAAGTATCGGAAATTTTGGTTGATAGAAGGTATAAAGGGGCCATTGAAGGATTCTGATCGATGAGTTATGTTATGATGTGTATGCTTATCTGGTAATACCTTGCATCAATCCTTGAACTGTTGCACTTTGTGACTCATTTACCAATTTGTCCTTTGTTCTTGATTGGCTGTTGATTCAAGATTCACTAATCTATATGCAGCTGTGATTAACCATTTCCTGGTTTAAACAAAATTTTGTCGAAATGAACATTGAAAGGATCATATCATTAAGCTTTTTGACCTCACTTACAACTTCAAAACACCTAGTTACTTGCACATAGTTATTGGAATTGGTTGACTGCTGCATTTTGACACATGGATCTCTCTCGAGGGGAGATGAACTGGCACAACAGATAGGGGTTGAAACTGTCAAATAATATTTTGCATCTTGTATTTGACAAAGATGAGATACACTTTCCAGAAGTTCACAATAATATCTCTTAACAGAAAATTTAATATTGAAATAAAGAGTACAATGAGCTGGGAATGAGTTTGCTTTAGAGAAAGACGTTAATTGTGAAAGAAATCTGCATCTGTTTTCGCTTTAGATAAAGATGAAAAATAATCTGCATCTGATTTTGCTTTAGAGAAAGATGTTAATTGTGAAAAATTTCTGTCTTGTCATTCAACCATAATAAAGAATTGATATCACGTGGTTCATAAATTCCATGGGCTGCTGAGTTATTTGTTTGCTTACAACAAATGCAGTTTGGTTTGATTGCACCATTTTGAAGATAGTTGTGCCCTATGTTCTAGCAAATGGGTATGCTAATTTTGTAAAATATCCTCTTTTCTTGTCAATTTGTCTGTTCTTTTCTTTGACCTGTTTTCCATTTAATGTGGCGTGTCATGCATTTTTCTAATAATATCCTTCTATTGTATTTTCGTATGTTGTGATTTCTTTTTCTTATGGTGTTATTAGGATTGACATGAGTATTTTGTAGACTAATCTGTCGCCTCTGAAAACTTTCAGGAAAAACTTGAGCGGCGGAGGCAAATGCCTTACCACATGCATATTAATCTTGAATTACTTGAAGCTGTTCATCTGATTTGTGCCATGCTTTTGGAGGTGCCAAATATGGCTGCAAATGGACATGATGTTAGAAGAAAGGTGATAAGTAAGCCATTCCGGCGTATATTGGAAATAAATGAGAAGCAAACATTCACTGGTCCTCCTGAGAATGTCCGTGATCATGTTATGGCTGCAACCCGAGCATTGAGCAAGGGCGATTGGGAAAAAGCATACAAAGTTATTGAAAGTCTTGATGCTTGGAAGCTTCTTCGAGAAAGGGATAATGTGCTAGATATGCTGAAGTTAAAAATTCGTGAAGAAGCTCTGAGAACCTACTTATTCACCTATTCCTCATGTTATGGTTCGCTGAGTTTAGATCAGCTTACAACCATGTTTGAGCTTTCTGAATCACAAGTACATAGCATGGTGAGTAAGATGATGATTGCAGAAGAGCTTCATGCAAGTTGGGACCAGCCTACAAGGTGCATTGTTACTCATAATGTGGAGCCTACTAGATTACAAGCCTTGGCGGTACAGTTTGCTGAGAAATTGTCAGTTCTCATTGATAGTAATGAGAGAGCTTTTGATGCTCGAACAGGAGGTGGATTAGACGGACCTCTGGCAACAAGGAGGAGAGACACGCAAGACTATGCTGGTGCTGCTTCTGGTCGGTGGCAGAATGATTTTTCTAATGCACAAGGCAGGCAGGGTGGTTTTTCTGCTCGGCCAAACTATACAGGTGCACGGAATGCAGGTGGCCAGGCACGCACTGGTGCTTCTGGAGCCACGTTTCCAAAAGATCGATTTGGTCAAGGTGGTCGGGCCGGAGCTGCATATTCTTCAGGTTATCAAAGCACACGCTACCAAGATGCATATAGTAGTGTTGGGAGAACTCCTTACCAAACAGGCTCAGCATCTTCTGCTGGTGTCAGAAGTACGCAGCCTGATGGAGCAGCTCGGATGGTGAGCTTAACAAGATCGGGCAGGTTTTAGTGGCTTACTCATCATTATGCATATCTATAAGCTAATCTATATTTAGTCATTGTCCAGTCTAATCAAAGCTATGTTCGATCGTAAGTTAGGTTTGTAGTTTCAAGGTCAATCAAAGACATGAACTTGATTTAAAAAAAAATTGTGTATCAAAATTCAATTTTGATTAAGCAAGCTACTTTACTTTTGATTTCTGAAGCCCAATAAATTCACGTTTATGATGCCATGTGCTAGTATTCAAAGATTTTTATTTCTTCCTCATCTCTTATCCATACATCAAGATATCTCCTTGCATTCATCCCATTTTTTTTTTCAATTAGTTGAATCAATCAACATTTAAAATTCAAAATTTTGAGAAAAAAATCTATAATCTATAGATATTTATGTTATATTTTACTTAATTAAAAAATTTCATTTATTTTTATTTTTATTTTTATTGTTATTGGTTCATATTAAAAACAGTACATACAAAATTTAGTTTTTTTGGTATAAAATAATGTATTTATTACATTAATAACATTGTACTCAAAGAGACCCACCATTTTGTACAACTTCCATTTACCACTGTTTTATCCACTATCCCCAACATATTTCCTTTACAAATCTGTGTATCACAAAATTTCATTTATTTTTATTGTTATTGTTATTGGTTCATATTAAAAACAGTACGTAAAAAAAATAATTTTTTTGTTATAAAATAATGTATTTATCACATTAATAACATTGTACTCAAAGAGACCCACCATTTTGTACAACTTCCATTTACCACTGTTTTATCCACTATCCCCAACATATTTCCTTTACAAATCTGTGTATCACAATTAGACATATTAATGTGGCGAATTGGCATACCACTATGTTTAAAATTTTAATACTTTGGTATTTAAATGTTTTCAAATTTAAATAAAAGGTAAGATTTTAGTTAACATACTCACTTTTACCAACATCATGTTTTTTGGTGTTGCTGTTTTATGTTGATAGTTTTTGACTATGTTAAGGGTCAGCACTCTAATTAACGCTGCTTTACTAATCAAAAGCATACTCACTTTTACACTTAAACCACTTCTTGTCATTGTAGAATGCCTCTAGATCCCTGCTATTTTGAAGGGCTAGCAATTAATTGACTAGGGGATACTACCCCAGTTGAGCTCTAGTCAAGATTCCAGCGTACTCTAGACCCCTACTATTCGCTTTCTCACAGGTTTAATAGGATAAGTCCGGGTGTGTGGATATATATATATATATATATATATATATATTCTAGAACATTAAAGAACAATAAATAGTTACACATCTGTAGTTGGTACTCCAAAAGAACAATAAGTAGAGTGGTAACAAGATGTGGAGCGAAAAAAATATGAATGCATTAACAATTATGAACGAGGTGCAAGGGTTACACTGGTAAAGTTATATGTAACTTAACATGCTAAAAGGATATATTAGACATGATTTATACGACATCAAAATGGGTTGACAGTTAAAACTATATAAAATTTTAGAATTAAAATCTCGTTTATTTATTAGACTTTTAATTCTCATTAAATAATTGAATAGATTTACACAGGTCAATAATAAGTTGATGTTAAAAACACAAACTTCAATTCATTCAAAAAATCATTATAGGTAAGTGAGATTATGATCAAAATCATTCAAAAATCATTATAAGTGTAAGTGAGATCATGATCAAAATTAAGAACAAGATCACATGATAAATAAAATTTAAATAGTATAGAGGTGGCTTGCTGGAGTGGTAGATACTCAAAGCCGAACGAGCAAGGATGGCGAGTAGTAGGAAGAAAACGCAGATCATTTCGGCCTCTTGAAACTCCCCACAAACAAGACCCCCCAAAAAATAGTGGTTCGGGTTTCCAAAAGGGTTTCGTGGGTAGACATCGCTGGTCAAAGGCTCAGAATGGCTTCCTGGAGTATAGCAGATACTCAAAGCCGAATGAGCAAGGATGGCGAGTAGTAGGAAGAAAACGCAGATCATTTCGGCCTCTTCAAGCTCCCCACAAACATCACCCCCAGGAAAATAATTGTTCGGGTTTCCAAAAGGGTTTCGTGGGTAGACATCGCTGGTCAAAGGCTCAGAATGCCTCAGCTTTGTTTGACCCATGCTCCTTCCCAAATACATACCCATCTTCCCTCTAGGGTACTCAAGGAAGCCCATTAACCCGCCATTACCTAAGAAGGCACGGACCCAGGAACATTGGCAAACATCGACAACTAGAAACAAAATTATTCAAGACCAGGAGTCCAAAGGTTGGAGGCTTCCTAGTTATTCTGCCAAGCATCAACGTATGCTACCTCAGGATGCCTTGCGAGGAGTCATTCCTACCTCCAGTTTCCTCCCTTCTTTCCCAAACAACATTCCCAATTTTCAGTAGAGGTTTTCTCAGAGCTTTTCAGACAAGGGTAATTTCAGAAGTGGGAAAAATCTCCATCCAAACAGGTACTTCAAAGCAGGAATGGACCCTCAGATACTTGGGAGGTTCTTTCATAATCATTTCAGACATCAAGGGAAGTAGGCCAAGAGGCTAGCAACCACATTTATCCTCAGGAAAAAGGAGGGAAAGCTAGTCAAACAAACCAAGTCAGGGCAGCAGAGCAAAATGTAGAAGATCAAATAACTTCCGCTGTTAAAGAGCTGCGAGAAATCAGTATTGAAGATATGGTCAAAGAAATGGAAGCAAAAGGATCAGAGGCTTCGTCATCACATTCTCTCTCAGAAAGTTTGGGATGGGAGAAAACAAAAGAATATGACCTCCAGATCAGGGAGAAAGAAAATGATGTGAATGTTACCTTTTCAGAATAATCTCTCTTCTCAAATTTTAGAATATCATCATAAAGCTATCATTTGTAAATTGGACGGGTTAATGAGGTCATTTTGATTGATAATGAGAACGATTTTTTCATTACTATATTTGATTCTAAAGTAGATAGAGATCATGTCTTCAAGGTTAAATCGTGGTGTTTCGAGTCCTCATGATTATTCATGGAGAATTGGTTTTCAAATTTTAACCCCCTCTCAACTCCCATTAAATCTGTTCCCTTCTGGATACATCTACAACATTTACCATTGGAATACAGGGAGTTAGAGATCATAGAGATTTTGGGTAACTCTTTGGGCATTTTTCTCAAAATAGATGTGAACTTTTTCGAAAACCCTAACTTGCCTGTTAGGTTTTGCCTTCTCATGGATACTTCCAAAAGTTTGCCCTCTCATATTCATATCACTTCCAAAAATGGCATGTGGTCTCAAAAGAGTTTTTATGAAGGACCAGATTCTGTTTGTAATATTTGCCACCTCTCAAACCATTGAGGTGTAGATTGCCAGATGCAGAGCATTTATTGAATTCAGAGCTTCCTCTCGACACCCCCGCGGATTGCTATCAAGTCTCATTCTTGCCACCTATATACTTTAGGTCTCAACCCTCAGACCTTTTTCCTGAGATCTCCTCAATGATGACTCATTTAGCCTCCTTGGTAGATGAGGACAATAACAGTTTCCAAGGAAGTGATTCCCCTCCTTGAGACATTGAGGAAACTCTTCAATCATGGATTGAAGAAACTCAAGGAAAGATGATAGAAGAAATAGCAGTTGAAATTCTAGGTAAATCACATAAGGGCTCGAAATCAGGAAACAAAGTGGTTTGCAACTCTGTTGGGAGGATAGAGGTGTGGGATCAAGCTTTCTATTCCTCAAGTTCACAGTCTCAACTGATTAGCCCCAGAAAGAGTAGGGGACAAAAGTACTTCTTCATACCAAAAAAGCTCTTTAAAAAAATCTTCCCCTTGGCTTCATCTCCTATCGAGATTGGGAGATCTTTCTTGGAGGAGCTTATGTCATACACTTATGAGACACTAATGAAGAGTGAGCTTTCCAAAACAGATAATATAAACTTTGTTCATATGTTTAGCATAAAGGGTTCTCAGGATTTAAGTGATGAAGTCAGGTTCAAACATAGCTTCTTATATTAGATAAAGGAATTAACATGATGTTTTTTCTTGAACCTTCCTAAGTATGGAGAATAGATTCTTCAGAAATTCCAAAAGGATATGGAAGTTAGACAAATAATACTCTGGTTTTGGCACTTGATGAAGAGCAAAAAAAATAAAAATCAATTAAGGGTAGAAGTAGACAAGGATGCCTCAATGGTTCTATCTTCCCCTCCTTTAAGTTCTCTCGACTTAAGCTCCTTTCCTAGCTTGGAGGCAGTGGATATTCCTACTCTAATTCCAAAGAGAGGGAGATCATTGGGAAGCTCCAAGATCTGTAAGGCTAAAAACAAGGAGGAGGTGATGTATCCTCAAATGGAGGCTTCAAGCCTCAAAATGGCAAAGAGAAGATCTATGAGAATCTCGGGGAAAAAGAATATGAAGGGATCTCAATCTTTGCCCCCGAAATCCTCTTCTTCCAAGCACCCAAATCCTTTTATGGAAACAGTTAGTCCTTCCAAGGATCCTTAAGACAGTATTGAATCTCATGAGGACCTTCTTCCCTTGCCGAGTCCTCCAAACCGAAACTCAGTCAAGGAAAACCAAGTCTTTTCCTCTCCCCTCACTAGAGAGATGGCAATAGTATGTATTTTTTTAGGCATCTCTTCCCCACAAATAGGGGAATCAGAGGATTCATGGCATCAGAAACAAGAGCTTATCAAGAAAATTTTGGATATGGATGAGTCAATTGAGGTGAAGTCAGAGTTAAATTCAACAAATAAGTGGCAAAAGTAGACAATCCAGAGCTAAGCGTTATGGAATCATTTGGCATCATGCAACATGAATCCATGAAAAAGAAACCAGAGTGTGGCCAATCCCCAAAGATAAGAAGAGGTAGGAAATCTCAGGGAACTCTTAGATCTTTGGATGGGGAAGAGTGGAATCAATTAAAAATATCAGACCTTTGGAGCAAAGTAAAAGGGAACTCCCTTTTTCCTTAAAAAATGAAGATTTTCTCTTGGAATGTAAGGGGTTTGAATGCCCCTTTAAAACAACGAATAGTTAGGAGCAGTATTAAAAAGTATAAGCCCGAGGTGATACTATTGCAGGAGACAAAAGTATATAAAGATCAAATTTCCTCATTCACATAAAAACTAGGGTATTCAGAAGAGGCATTAGTGGAAGCCACATGAGCTTCGGGAGGAATGGCTTTATTGTGGAATCCTAGGAAAATATCCTTTTAGCTTATCTCTTCTGAAAAAAACTGGATATATGGAAGTCTTTCCAACTTCTAGGAAAACATTATGGGCCAATCCTAAACAACATGAAATTTGCTCTTTGGGTGGGGATTTTAATGCAATACTAAATCTCTCTGAAAAGTTTGGAGGCATTTAGAAGGAGTCCCAATCCCAAATTGATTTCAAAGATTGGGCAAATAGAAATTACCTCTTGGACATTGAGACAGAAAATGAAATTTATACTTGGAATAACAAAAGACTAGGCTTTAGCTATATAGCAGAGAGGTTGGATAGATTCTTCTTCAAAGGAGACCTTTTTAATGCTTCTTTTACAATGAAAGCAACTATATTGCCTGTCTCAGGTTTAGATCATTACCCTATCCAACTCTTGATTGGAGGTGATAAGAAACCTATTAATTGCCCATTCAAATTTGAAAAATTGTGGATGAGAGATCATGCTTTCAATTCATTGATTAAAAATTGGTAGACTGAAGAGAGTTATGAAGGATCTAAACTCTTTTGCTTTATCTCAAAATTGAAGAAGATTAAACAAAAGCTCCTTCTTTGGAATAAGGAATTTTTTCTAAACATTTTTCAAGTAAAACTTAGAGTGGAAAAATAATTGGAGCTCTTGAATTCAGAAGTTTTAGTTTCAGGGATGGATAAAATTAGATTTCTCAAGGAGAGGAACTATTACAAGAGTATGAAGAAATCTTAGCAAAACAATAAATCTTTTGGAAGCAAAAATCAAGAGATGTATGACTAAAAGAAGGGGACAATAATTCAATTTTTTTTTTCATAATAGCACCAAACAGAGAAGGGCAGTCAACAAAATATTGAGAATAGAAGATGATCACAGAGTAAGTTTTGAGGACCCCGAGGAAATTTCTAAAAAAGCAATATCTTTTTTCTTAGAAATTCTAAACAATTGGGAAGGTTCGACTCTTGGCCTCCAAATAGAATTCTTGAGCAATATCCCTAAGACCATCACAGATGAAGATAAATCCAAGCTTAACAAAAGGACAACACCTTAGGAAGTTGAGAAATCTTTAAACCAGATACACCTAGATAAATCTCCAAGGCCAGATGGCTTCCCGACATGCTTCTTTCAAAAATGTTGGCTGATCATTGGACAAGAGCTCACAAAAGCATTAGAAGCTGCAAGAAACTCAGGTAGGATTTTGAAAGAAATCAATAACACTTTCAAAGCATTGATTCCAAAAAAGGATAAGGCCTCAAAATTTGGATACTTTAGGCCCATTTCCTTGTGTAATTTCCTTTACAACATTTTTTCAAATCTTTTAGCAAATAGACTTAAGGAAGTTCTTCCAAAGATCGTTTTAGACGAACAAACTGGGTTTGTTCCAGGGAGATCCATTTTGGATGGAGGTACAATAGCACAAGAAGCTATTCATTCCCTACAAGTTAACAAACACCCAAGTATGTTGATAAAGTTAGACATTAGTAAGGCATATGGCAAAGTGGATTGGAGATTTTTATGCAAATGCTAAGAAGCATTCGACTTTTCAAAAAGTTGGATAAACTTAATTTACTATTGTATCTCCACTCCTCGCTTCTCAGTTCTGATGAACGGATCTCCGCATGGTTTATTTGAATCTTCGAGAGGGATTAGGCAGGGAGATCCAATCTCTCCTTTTATTTTTATCATTTTAGCAAAATCTTTGGGCAGAGCTTTTCTCATAGCGCAACATCAAGGAAGAATTAAAGGTGTTAGGATTACTAATGCAGTGGAGGCAATCACTCACCAACAATTTGCAGATGACTTAATGTTGTTTGGTATAGCAACAAAGAGAGAATCAATCAACATTAAGATCATTATGAGGGCTTATGCAACTAAATCAGGGTAGGTGATCAACAAAGAGAAATAAAAAATATTTTTCTTCAATGTAAAAAAAGAAATTGAAATTCAGATGCTTGCCCATCTTTACTTCAAAAAGGGGAAATTGCCTTGTATTTATCTTGGCTTACCAATAGATAAAGGCATCCGAACCACTAAAGTCTGGGACCCGCTAAGACAAAGGATGGAAATCAAAATGGAGTCTTGGAAATCAAAATGGCTCTCATGGGCTAGCAGAATAATCGTGCTAAATACTGTCCTTTCTTCTATTCATATCTACCTAATGTGATGCTTATCTTTGTCAATCAGAGCAAATGATAATTTAGTCAAGAAAATGAGATCTTTCTTTTGGCAAGGGGTAGCTGAAAAAAGGAAAATGATTTCGATAGCATGGGACAAAATTTGCAGACCCAAAAATCAAGGAGGTGTAGATCTGAGGAATCAAATATGGTAGAATAAAGCTCTAGGTGCAAAATTTTCATAGACGATATATGGTGATCCAAACAAGAAATGGGTAAGGATTCTTAAAGGGAAATACTTAGAAGATATGATCCTAGAAGGTATTTTTCGAACAAGTAATCTCCAAAAGGTTCAAGAGTCCGAAATTTCATCATAAGTTGCAGAAATCTAATTTCGGATAAAATCTCTTGGAATGTAAGAGATGAGAGCAAAGTAAGGTTTTGGTTGGATTCTTGAGGTGGTATCCAATCTAAAAGAAATTGCAGAAATCAGCTGGGGTGTTCATTTTAAAGACTACATTGTCAAGGGTGAGGAGAACCTAGCAATAGGTTGGAAATGGAAAGACTTTGATGACTTGCAAGCAAATAAGGAGGAGACCTTTGCTTTAAAGGTTTTCCTTAATCAAAGATCATCAACTTTGAAAGAAGGATTGGATTCCATTATTTGGCTTGGGGAAAATTCAGGCAATTACAACTCAAAAGATGGCTATAAAATCATTGTCCAAAATCAAAACTTTGAAAAAACCAAGATCCTTGTTTCCTTGTGTTGGGACAAAAGACGTCTTCCAAAATTTCTTTGCATGGGCAGCTCTACAAGGCAGAATTCTATCAACAGAATGGTTCACAAAAAATGGATTTGTAGGGCCTTCAAAATGTGTTCTTTGTGAACAAGATGAAGAATCCATTAATCACATCCTTCTAAATTGCCCCTTTGCAGTTAAATGTTGGCAATAGTTGTGTGTTAAATTAGGTTGGCTGACTGCTCTTCCAAATGATATTTTGAGTGTATTTAAAAGTTGGCCAAAACTACATTCATCTAGCCTCTTCCATTCTTTATGGATTTCTTCACCCTCCCTAACCGTTTGGGAAATTTGGAAAGAAATGAATAGAAGAATTTTCAGAGGGGAAAAACTCTCTTGGGAATGGTTGATTAACAGATTGGAAGTTGCTAATAGTGGTCACTCCACCCATCAAGCTAAAAACTCCCAATATTCATGGTGGGATATTAAGATGTCTATTAACTGGTATGGACTAATGATACCTCCCTTTGTAAGGATGTGGGGAGCGAAGTCTTCAAATCTTAGAAAGACAATAGTGTGGAGCCTTCTGATAGCAGATTGGGATAAACTTAACTTTGATGGTGCTTCCAGAGGCAACCCAGACATCTCTAGAATTGATTGCATCATTCACTCCTCAACATGCATTGGGTATGTGTAAGATCATGGTGGGCCAAAACTGAAGAAGTTGAGGAAATACAACTTCAGATATCCCAAGAATACCTGCATGCAAATACCTGTCACAAGAGAAGAATGGAGGCACATAAAGCAAAAAAACATATACGCTTTGAAGAAGAAAAATTATCATTCAGAAAGGGAATCAATTTTTGGAAAAAGTACAATACAATCCTTATAAAAGAATAATAGAAACCCTAAAGGTATGCAACCCTAAAGAAACCCTAAAGGGATAATGTGTATTTAATAATTAGATTAAATACCTACAATATTTATTAAATGCCTAAGTTTAGCTTAAGCGTAGAGTTTAATAGACTAATAATTAAATAAATAATTATTAGCTAATACAAGAAAACTCACCTCCCCTTAAGATGAACTTAGGGAGTAGCTAAAAAACTAAATGCATGAAGCAAAAAATGCAACTACATGATGAAGGCAAATTTGGGTCCCGGTAACAAGGCCTAATGAGGTACCCAATCACAACCAAATCTCTATGAACTGGAGAAATAGAGAAAACCACATGGGAAAAAACTCTACTCCAAAAAGAGATGGAAAAGCAAGAAGAACACCATTGAAGTAGGAAATAGCTGCAAACACTGCCGAAGAGTAACTACTGATCTGAAGAACCTCCACTGAAATAGAACATGACCGGGTAGAGAAGATTGTAATCTGCATGAGTGCTCTCAAATGACACTACTCGACTCAGATGGCAAACAAAGACAAACAACTGAACTCGAAGATACAGATGGCATAAGACACCAAAGCCTGAAGAGCTGATCAATCGAACCAAGGAAGCATTGGAACCAACATGACAAACTTCCCCATAATGCTGAAAAGGGAGAGGGACAGATACACTGAAAAGAACGACCAACAAGAACTGCATGACGAAGAACCAGGAACATCGAAGGTGCAGAGAAAGTACATGGTGTCGTGGAAGGAACACTCACTTGACACACATCATGAGGCGAATGTCGTGGAAGGAACACTCATTGGACAACGGTAGATGGCAAACAAGGCAAACATCAACCCCCCCATGGCACTTTATAAGTAGTGCATGTACAATAAGACACAAGAGATGCAAGATTCCATGTAAACAATGTATGATGACACTTTATCTCAGTGCGTTTGCATAAATACAAGCTACAATGATAAGAAGACTGGAAATAGAAACGAGAACCAAAATAGAGACATCCTACCTAGAGAAGAGATCCCAGGACCTGAAACAACCAAGATATCCACTAGAGTGCTGAATAAAATATGCATGGACAAGAATATGGAATTAAAACTCATATGGCTGGAAAGTAAACAACACACGCTTTCTGAAAATATAAATTTTTCGAAAAACGGAGGTCGGATGCTCATTCTATGGCTCCCGGAGTGCAAAAACAAGACCTCACTTTGACTAGAAAAAAACATAGTCAAACAGATCCGTTTGCCTAAGTTATGGCTAAAAGAAAAAACCCCTCTTTTTGGGCATAAAAAGGGTTAAAAAAAAATAAAAAAAATAATTATTATTTATTTTTTTTGACAAAAATTTTTTGACGCATTTGCAGGTACAGCCGTACGGATTTTTGTGCTTCGTAAAGCGTGCCAATAAAAAAATCATGGCCTAGATGCACTTGTCACCGAAATAGGTCGAATTATATATCAAAATGAATGGAAACGCCCTTCGGAAGCCAACGGTGAAATCTGTTTTGGCCCAAACTGCTCTGATTTTTTTAATGATTTTTTTGATGAATTTCTCAAAATTCGTGCCAAAAAAAGGCAAAAACCAAAGAAAAAATTTCAGAACCCAAATTTGTCAAAAATTGACAAATTTTATATGGAAATGGGGGTTTTGGTGTGTTCTGAGCTCAACACTGAGGTTAGTTTGAGCCCAAAATGATCAAAAACAAAACAAGTACCCCAGATCCAATAAAAAACTCTGAAAAAACTTGAAACCTTCCAAAAAATCTTTTGAAAAATCAGGAACAAGCAGTAGCAGATGTAGGCTCTGATACCATGAAGATGTTGAGGAAATACAACTTCAGATATCCCAAGAACACCTGCATGCAAATACCTGTCACAAGAGAAGAATGGAGGCACATAAAGCAAAAAAGCATAAATGCTCTGAAGAAGAAAAATTATCATTCAAAAAGGGAATCAGTTTTTGAAAAAAGTACAATACAATCCTTATAAAAGGATAATAGAAACCCTAAAGGTATGCAACCCTAAAGAAACCCTAAAGGGATAATGTGTATTTAATAATTAAATACCTACAATATTTATTAAATGCCTAAGTTTAGCTTAAGCATAGAGTTTAATAGACTAATAATTAAATAAATAATTATTAGCTAATACAAGATAACTCTAACAAAAACAAGCCCTTAAGTGGAAATGAAATTTCAGAAAATCAAAGTTATGCAATTTGACATGAAAATTTGAATAAGTTATGAACATTATTTTAAAAATATGTAAGAAAAGAATCTGTAGAAAATTGAATGTAGTTTCTAAGCTACTAGTTTTTTTTTGGAAAAAAAAAATTGGATTTGACAAAAAATTGAAATTTGAATGCAGTAGTACTAAAATTTCAAGAAAAAGATAAGAACCCTAACCATAATCAAATCATAATATTTTTTATAAGATTCTTAATATAAGTAGTAAACTCATGTCCCGATGTGATACATATTTTTTTGTAATTTTTTTTATAGTAAATAATTAATTATGAATTTTTTACTACAACTTTTCAGAAATTCAAAAACTCGTACGTCTGACCACCTTAACTTGGTCTAAACTTTATGAAATTCATTTTTTTAATTCTATAGTAGATGAAACATAGAATGTGACCCATGTTTCGGATTCAAAAAATGTGATAGCTTTTGAAAGTTATGAGTGTTTTTCAATTAGCCTATCAATCAAGACTTTAGTTAGAATTCAATTAAAAATTAAATAATAATAATTTATTAAAATCAAAATAAGGCAAACCTTGTATTGTTGGAAATTTGAGAATGTCCTTAAAAATCCCTTTTCGTTTTATCAAATTTGGCTTAAAAAAAGTCGTCAACCACCAAGGCAAAGTTTGGAAAAACAAGGAATACTCAAAAACATGTTTTTTCTGTTAACTTTCTAGGCTTTGGCATTTCCTAGCCAAATCCCAAAGCAATTCTGAACCAAATTTCAAGATTTCAAATTTTTGTCAAAGAAATCGGATATCCAATTTTAATAAGTTTTTATTATGAATAAAATTAATAATATTTTGTATGTTAATATATTAATATATATTAATGTATTAATATATATTAATGTATTAATATATATTAATGTATTAATATATATTAATGTATTAATATTCAATATATTAATGTATTAATATATTAATATATAATAAACATGTTATATATTAATACTATAATATATAAATCTATATATTAAAATATATTATTAATATTTTCGTTATGGGTCATATGGTGTTCTGAGGGGTCACATGGTGTCGTTAGGTGTCATATGGGGTCATAAGGGACAATGCATGTGTTAGAACATCATATGACCCCTTAGAACACCGTATGCACATCATATGGTCCTAAAGGGTCATATGGAGTCCTGAGGGGCCATATGGTGTTGTTAGGGGTCAAATGGTGTTGTTAGCTGTCATATGGGGTCCTAAGGGCCCACGCATGTGTTAGAACACCATATGACCCCTTAGGACACCATATGACTCATTAGGACATCATATTGTCCTAAGGGGTCATATGGTGTCATGAGTGGTCATGTCGTGTACTAGGATGTTAAAAGGGGTCATATGGTGTCTTAAGGGGTCATTAGGACATCATATTGTCCTAAGGGGCCATATGGTGTCATAAGGGGTCATGTCATGTACTAGGATGTTAAAAGGGGCCATATGGTGTCCTAAGGGGTCATACGGTGTCATTAGGGGTCATATGAGGTCGTTAAGGGTCATATGGGGTCATTAGGAGTCATATGGGTTCCTAATAACCCACACATGTGTTAGAACACCACATGACCCCTTACGACACCATATGACCCCTTACGACACCATATGACCAATTATAACATCATATTGTCCTAAGGGGTCATATGGTGTCATAAAGAGGTTAAGTCGTGTATTAGGATGTTAAAATGGGTCATCTGGTTTCCTAAGGGGTCATACAGTGTCGTTAGGGGTCATATGGTGTCCTAGGGGCCCACATATGTATTAGAATAGCTTACGACACCATATGGTGTTGTTAGGGGTCATATGGTGTCCTATGACCCCTTAAGACACCATATGACCCTATGTGATGTCAAAAAGGGTCATATATGGTGTCGCAAGGGGTCATGTTATGTACTAGGATGTTAAAAGGGGTCATATGGTGTCTGAAGGGGTCATAGGACACCATATGACCCCTTAGGACACCATATGATCTCTAACGACACCATATGGTGTCCTAAGAGGTCATATGGTGTTACACGAGATTATGTCGTGTACTAGGATGTTAAAAGGGGTCATATGGTGTCCTAAGGGGTCATAGAACACCATATGACCCCTTAGGACACCATATGACTCCTAATGACTCCATATGGTTCCCTAAGGGGTCATAGGATACCATATGGCCCCTTAGGACACCATATGACCCCTAACAACTCCATATGGTGCCCTAAGGGGTCATAGGATACCATATGATCCCTTATAAAACCATATGACCCCTACCAACACCATATGGTGTCCTAAGAGGTCATATGGTGTCACAAGGGGTCATGTCATGCATTAGGATGTTAAGAGGAGTCATAGGACACCATATGACTCCTAACAACACCATATGGTGTCCTAAGGGGTCATAGAACACCATATGACCACTTAGGACACCATATGACCCCTATCGACTCCATATGATGTTCTAAGGGTTCATATGGTGTCATAAGGGGCTATGTCGTATACTAGGATGTTAAAAGGGGTCATATGGTGTCCTAAGGGGTTATATAGCACCATATGACCCCTAACGACACTATATGGTATCCTAAGGGGTCATATGGTGTCATAAGGGGTGATGTTGTGTACTAGGATGTTAAAAGGGGTCATATGGTGTCCTAAGGGATCATATGGTGTCACAAGGGGTCCTGTCGTGTACTAAGATGTTTAAAGGGGTAATATGTTGTAGAAAACCATATGACCCCTTAGGACACCATATGACCCCATCATATGGTGTCCTAAGGGGTCATATGCTGTCACAAAGGGTCATGTTGTGTACTAGGATGTTAGAAGGGGTCATATGGCTTTCTAAGGGGTCATAGAACACCATATGACCCCTAGTGAAACCATATGGTGTCCTAAGGGCTCATATGGTGTCATAATGGGTCATGTCGTGTACTAGGATGTTAAAAGGGGTCATATGGTGTCCTAAGGGGTCATAGAACACCATATGACCCCTAATGGCACCATAAAATGTCTTAAGGGCTCATATGGTGTCACAAGGGGCCATGTCATGTACTAGGATGGTAAAATGGGTCATATGGTGTCCTTAGGGGTCATACAGTGTCGTTAGGGGTCATATGGTATCCTAAGGGCCCACACATGTGTTAGAACACCATATGACCCCCCAGGACACCATATGACCCTTTAGAATACCATATGATCCATTAGGACATCATATTGTCCTAAGGGGTCATATGGTGTTATAAGTGGTCATGTCGTGTACTAGGATGTTAAAAGGGGTCATATGGTGTCCTAAGGGGTCATTAGGACATCATAATGTTCTAAGGGGCCATATGGTGTCACAAGGGGTTATGTCATGTACTAGGATGTTAAATGGGGTCATATGGTGTCCTAAGGGGTCATATGGTGTCGTTAGGGGTCATATGGGGTCGTTAGGGGTCATACAGGATCCTAAGGGCCCACACATGTGTTAGAAAACAATGTGACCCCTTAGGACACCATATGACACCTTACGACACCATATGACCCATTAGAATATCATATTGTCCTAAGGGTCATATGGTGTCATAAGGGATCATGTCATGTACTAGGACATTAGAATGGGTCATGTGGTGTCATTAGGGGTCATATGGTGTCCTAGGGGCCCACACATGTGTAAGAACACCATATGACTCCTTAGGACACCATATGGTGTCGTTAGGGGTCATATGGTGTTGTAAGGGGTCATATGGTATCCTATGACCCCTTAGGACACCATATGACGCCATATGATGTTAAAAGGGGTCATGGAACACCATATGACCCCTAACGATACTATATGGTGTCCTAATGGGTCGTATGGTGTCACAAGGGCTCATGTCGTGTACTAGGATGTTAAAAGGGGTCATATGGTGTCCTAAGGGGTCATTGAACACCATATGACCCCTAACGACACCATATGGTATCTTAAGGGGTCATATGGTGTTACAAGGTATCATGTCATGTACTAGGATGTTAAAAGGGGTCATATGGTGTCCAAAGGGGTCATAAAACACCATATGACCCCTTAGGACACCATATGACCCCTAACAACTCCATATGGTGTCTTAAGGGGTCATAGAACACCATATGACCCCTAAAAACACCATATGGTATCCTAAGGGGTCATATGGTGTCACAAGGGGTCATGTCATGTACTAGGATGTTAAAAGGAGTCATATGGTGTCCTAAGGGTTCATAGGACACCATATGACCCCTTAAGACACCATATGACCCATAACAACACCATATGGTGTCCTAAGGGGTCTTATGGTGTTACAAGGGATCATGTCGTGTACTAGGATGTTAAAAATGGTCATATGGTGTCCTAAGGGGTCATAGAACACCATATGACCCCTTAGGACACCATATGACCCTTTAGGACACCATATGACCCCTAACAACACCATATTGTGTCCTAAGGAGTCAAATGGTTTCACAAGGGGTCATGTCATGTACTAATTTGTTAAAAGAGGTCATAGGACACCATATGACCCTTTAGGATACCATATGATCCCTAACGAAACCATATGGTGTCCTAAGGGGTCATATGGTGTCATAAGGGGTCATGTCATGTACTGTGAGTTTAAAAGGGGTCATATGGTGTCCTAAGGGGTCATAGGACACCATATGATCCCTAACGACTCCATATGGTGTTATAAAGGGGTCATATGGTGTCACAAGGGGTCATGTCATGTACTAGGATGTTGAAAGGGGTCATATGGTGTCACAAGGGGTCATGTTGTGTATGTTGGCATTGTGTTGTCATTGATGTCAACCGGTATAGGATGTTATCGGTATCACTGACATTGATGTCAACTAGTGAACAAGAGGCTATTGGCATTAGAGTTTGATGTCAGCCGGAATAGAAGATGGACCGGTATGGGAGAAGAGTTGATGTGTTGTCATTGGTGACAACCAAGTGACCATCTTCATGCAAAAGGAAGAACCGTTGTGTACCGGTATGCTAGAGGTGTAGTAAAGTGACCACTCAGTAAAAGGGTTGCTGATATGGTGTTGCATACAACCAAAATGAAGAGATTGCATGATGGGTTGTTGACAGTGATGAGGAGGTGAAGTATGAGTAGACCACCAGATTGCTAGTGTAAGGTTAACTAGCAGGACTCCCAATGGATGAAGAAGATATCACAAGCTAGGTGATAGGTTGACAGAGTGTACTACCTCTGAGTGCAGGTTGACTTATGGAAAACCACTGGGACATATGTCAAGCTGGGGATACATTTGCATAATGGCAACTATGCCATGATTGTGCAATATCGGATGTAGAAGGCAAGTGAGTGAATGAACATACCAGATGATCTAGCGGTAGATGAGAATGTTTCTAGAGTTTGAGATCAGTTAAGCCTCCAGATATTGTGATCAGAGATACACACCAAATAAGCATGTGAAGATGACATGTGTTACCAGGATGGTGAAGGAAGATTTGAAGTGAAGGGTTTTGTCACTATGGAAAACCGGAAGAGAGATGAACTGGACAAATGATGCTATGTTTGCAGCTGCACACAAAATAGAGCTACCGAAATAAAGAAGGTGTGTTGTGTTGCCATCGGTGCAGATCTAATGGAGGATGATGAAATTAGTCATTGAGGTAGTTACTGGTAAACAAGGATACCGGTATGCAGCTGAGTGAGCCGAATGCAAAGAAGTGAAAGACCTTCATCAGATGAAGTTATACATGTTGAGTTACTCTTGATGGCTGCGGAGGAAAAGCATGGTTGATGCCTAGTTGATGTGTTACACCAACAAGATTAAATTGGTGTTGGTATGAAGGCTTACCATCAAGGGTTGTGTCGGTATATGCAAACCGGTAAGGATTGGTTCCGGTAAGGGTTTGTCGGATGTGCAAGCATGAACTGACTCTATGTCGGTGAGATTGGATGCATGAGAATGTGATGCCATGCAGAGCTGAGGTGACGAATATGCAGAGGTTGGTGATGTCCGTTGTCAAAGAGGTAGTTGTGTTTGGTCGACATTAAATGTTGATTGCGACAATCACGAAGGAGTTGTAGAGTGTGTGGATCGATGAAAGATGAATGACAAAGGAAGATTAGAGATCTGCTGGCGCCATGATCAATGCTTGATATCCGACTGTAGATTGACCTCAAAAAGAAAACAGTTGGATCATAAATGTGTCATTTTGAGGTTGAAGAACAAGGTTAGATTTTTTATTTTTAGCAAATATGCATTGGATGATGGAAAACATGTACAGATGCATTCCTCCAATGCAGGTGATCGATCCAAGGTAGATTGGATCGGATCTGATGAAGATTTGTTCGGTGGAAGAAACCCTAACTGACTAAAATTTGAATTGGTTTTTGACAGGAAAACTTGTTTATAGATACGCAAGCCAAAATCGATGTAGTGTGCTGGTTGAATGATGCTGCAGGAGAAGACTATGCCGAACAGAGTGTTGATATACCTCTATGAGTAATGAAATTAGCCTGTTTGATTGGGGAAGATCATAAGTGTCTGAATATTAGGATAACCGGTAAGAGGGTTTAGTTGGTAAGGTCAAGGCTACCAGTGAGAAGGCGGTAGAGAGTGAATGTAAGTTGAATGAAGAACCAGAGGAACCCATTCAAGTAAGAAGGAATGGTAGAGAATCAACAATGATAGATAGCTATGGACAAGATAGAGGTAAACCAAAAGAGGAGAGGTAGTGTGCCGAGTGAAGGAGGAACCGATAAGTAGCAATGAGAAGAAGAGAGCAGAGAGTGATAGAAGATATCCAACAAGATAGTGGCTGAGTTACTAAAGATTCAGTAGAGAACCGGTAAGGCAGAGGACGTATCTTCCCGACAGGAAGGATTGTATTGAGAGGTTACAAGACTCACTTGTAGCTAGATTACTACCTTTGTATTTGAAGATAATGTATGGTGATCATTGAGTTGTAGCTCGGTGCAGGGGTTGTAGCTCCTTTGGGTTGTAGCCCATAAACAAGTTAGGGTTTGGTGCCCTAAAATTAGGGGTTGCTGCTCCTTGGGTTGGTGCCCTAAATTAGGGGCTGTAGCTCCTTGGGTTGGTGTGATAAACATTGTAACAAATTTCATTGTGAGGCTGGATTGGAGTAGTAGATTCCAACAACATTACTCACCGAGGTTTTTCCCTTCTTGGGTTTTCCTCGTACATGCTAGTGTTATGTGATATCCCTTTGTGTGTGATTGCATTGGTGATTAAGTCTCTCCACTAACCGGTAAGTCTGCATTGTTTCTAGATCTCATAACTGGTATACACACATAAGTTAGTTAAAGAGAAAAAGTTGAGAACTGTTGATTCCCCTTCTCAGTAGTGCATTGTGTTTGACAATTGGTATCAAAGCCTAGGTACCCTGTTTTTCAAGCTTTCTCTCACTTGGGTAGATTTTGGCTTATGGACACAATGGTCTGTTTTGTGTCAATCCTTGTTCTTGTCTTTGATGGTTCAAACTATTCCATTTGGAGTTGCAGAATGGAAGTCTACCTGTCCTCCCTAGGTTATGATGTTTGGATGACAGTTGTTAATGGTCTTCCTAGGAATGTCTGTCCTCCCACCGTCTCTGAAGATGAAATAAGATGCAAGTGCAATGAAGAAGCCATGAAGGCTATGTTCAGTGGACTAACCGGTGGTGTTTATTCACAAGTGGATAAATGCAGATCAACAAAGAGTCTATGGGATAGACTAAAGAAGTTCTATGGAAATGAACCCTGCATTGCTAGATCAGTTTTTGGAAGTGAGAAGAACATTGCTGCAGACACCTGTGCAGATGACAGAGGCAGAATAGATTGTTTCCACAACATTAGTGAAGAGGAAACTCATCTCTTCATGGACCATGAGACAAAATGTGAGGAGCTCACATCAAGAAGTGATAATGCAGACAAATCCCATCAACAAGATCTATGTGGGAGTGATGAAGAAGATGAAGAGGAAGAAGAAGAAGGAGGAGAAGTTGATATTGAGGCAGAGCTCGTAGGTGCTCTTGAGAAACTTCAAAAAACAAGAAGAGAACTAAAAAGGGTTAAGAAAACTGCTGCTGAAGAACAAGACCGATTAAGCAAAATTCTAAAGGAATGTGTTGCAGATTTGAGAACACACCTGGAAGAGGCTAAGAAGATGAATGAAAAGAATATTTCAGACCTTGAAGGTGAAGTCAAGGATCTTAGCAGAGTAAGAAATGAATACAAGTTGTTCAAGAATGTTGTGGTTGTTGAGTAGAACCGATTGGCCAAATGCCTTGAAGAATATGAGAAATGTATCTCAGAGTTAAAGACTCAACAAAAAGACACCAAGGAGTGCAGGTGCAAAGATCTAGAGGCTGAGCTAGAGACACAGGATAAAGAGCATCAACAAATATTAGGTGAAATGAAGTCCCTCAGGAAAGAACTTGATAAATGTCAAGATGAGCTCAAACTGAGAAAGAAGTATGATGGTGGCACTAAAGCCTTGGATAAGATGTTAAGCTAGCAGAAACATTCCAAGGACAATGGAGGATTAGGATGTGGTACCAATGAATTCTCCACTATCAAGGAGACTTCTCAAGAAGACATTTGGTTTATCTCCTCAAATGGAAATGGAAAAGGAAAAAGACAAAACTTCACAGTCCGATATGCTGCAAGAAGGGATCATACAAATCCTAAAAGAAAAGGGAAGCTAGGATAAGATAGATTCATCGGCAACAAGAGCAAGAGAAGGCAACCTAGAAGACCTTCCACCGGTAGAAGACAAATAAATATTGCAGCCCATCAGTCAAGTCAAGTGTGGAAGAAGAAGGGAGTTGATGGAAGAACTGCACAAAGTGGTCATCCAAGGAACCTTCCTCGGAGAAGCGAAAATGGAGATGCAAAACCGGTAAGATCTCCCCATGCATGGCAAAAAAATGTTTGTAAGTAACAAATCTTCATTCTTCAGTTATTGCTTTGCATGTAATGGCTATGGCCATAGAGCAGAAGAATGTAGAAAGGGATCTAGAAGAAACTATCTAAGTTCTCATAAAAATCATGCATATGAGCATAATGCATCTAGGGGCAGAAGCATGCATATCCCCTCTCTCGGTTTTGCTAATGTTGTATTTTATAACTTCAATAGACCCGACCATAGAAGTTATGATTGCAGGAGGAAGAACTTGAAGTCCTACAACAACCGGTGGAACAATCATGATCAACATGGAAGTAGTTATAGAAGATATGGGCAACATAGACCTTCTTGGAATGAGAGGAGAAATGTTCCTGCACATTCAAGGAATTCAAGGAAACTGGTAACCAACCAAAATGGCATGGTCAGAAAAGGAAGGGAAAACCGGTATGTTAGAAGGTTCCTCAATCGTGAGATTGGCTTGGACGTTGTGTGCTACTACAACACTACTTCTTGTCTTGGTGTTGAATCCAGAAGTATAAGGATCAATCAACAGGAGAAGATGAAACCTGCTCCCCTAACTGAAAAGGGGAAGAAAAGTGAGACCAATCAGACATGGAGGAAGAAGTAGGAAAATAGGACCATGGATTGATACTGTGCACTCAATGCACAAGTGATATCTCCTATGGCTTAAAGGAGTTGCAGGACTCAGGGGGAGTTCCATATTGACTAGATCATTCACCCCTTAGTTGAAAGTGGACAAGGAGATGAACAAGCTGCTACTGGTAAGAGGAAGAAAATGAGATGGCAGTGTGTGTGTAGTTATCGCCTTGACTACACATGGAAGATGGTTTGTTGCTACAGGTGAAATGAATAGTAGCAGAGGTAATTGGAACCGAGGGATAAAGGTAAAGAGGAAAGTGTATAGTAGCGGAGGTAATTGGAACCGAGAGATAAAAGGTAAAGAGGAATGTGTCGCGAGGTAGAGATAAGAGACCAGTATGTGCAGCATGTTACCGACACAAATGTTGATCAATGTTGCAGGTTATGTAAGTCAATGAGTTGAGGGATCACTGCAGTGACTCTGATAGCCTGGATGGATGTGGTTATGTCTCAGGTTTTATTGGAAAGGACCCGAATGCCATGTATTGGTTCGGTAGCTGAACTTATATGCATACATATTTTTGGGTCAATTAGTTGGATATGTGACCCCCAGTTGGCATTGTGGTCATGATGGTAGATGTTATAGGTATAGATGTGAGTCCCAGTTTAGGACTAGACATAATAAGAAGAAGATCAAAGGTCTGTGTTTCAGGGGGAGTTCAGGGCCATATCTTTTGATTAATATCAAACATGCTGAACTTAGTAGCTGTTTTGGCATTTGTTTGACAACACAGGTGTGTTTGTAAATTTTGTATGTTTGTATTAAATTTGTCCATCTATCAAAGTCACCATCTATTGTCCCAATGAAGAAAATAATAGGAAGAAGATGTGCCTATCATCGGGTGAAAGGGAGAAGAATTTGGTTAAATGGTAGATCTACCTGCACATAAGAGATGTGATTTTAATAGTACAATCACATTTAATTCCTACCAACTTTAGCATCAACAATTGGTACTGTCAAATGGTCAAAGTAGGAGAAATAGGCTGTAGTCCTGCTGCACGTCTTATGTCAGGGCAATCCCCATAGAGGAAAAACTTACCACTGGTTGTTGCATTATTTAGAACAATCATTTTTTTATCAACAATTGGTATCAGACTGGTGTGTGCAGCTAAGGTATTGTGGTTTCTAAGTCTTCCATCTCATGTGTTGCTGATTGAGATGGTGTACAAAATAGGGGGAGAAATAGATTGCAAAGATAATAATGTAGAGCATAGATTGGTATCAATTGGTAGCTGACCTAGGTTCCCTGTGTGTTGCCCAAAAGGAGAGAGTGCTTGCAGTGTCCTGGATGGAATGACCCTTTGCCATTGTTGTCAAAGGGGAAGAAATATTTTGTAGTACTGTGTGGGAGAAAAAGCGAGACTAAGCAAACATGCCCTAATCTCACTTTCAATCACACATTTGTGGAATACGAAAGAGCCTAGAGGTATCACACAATTGGCTACTTCTTTTTGTGGAAGAGAGAGCCACGGGCTACCTATTAGGATTTCTATTCCTTTGTTGTAATTGAAAGATGAAATGATGCAAGTTCAATCCCTAACCCCAAAGTGCAAGTATGAACTAATAACAAGATTACAAAATTGAACTTAAATGATGGAAAGCTGTAAACACAAGGACAAGACAAGAATGCAAATGCGTACCCGGAGTTAAAATTTGACTGAAAATGTTCGGGACGGGGGCGCGGGCGCCACTGTCCTGATTCTGCCCCTGAAACTGCTCTGGAAACTGCTGTTTTTGCACTCTGGAAAAGCTATCAAAAATGTTGAAAATGCTGTCTGTCAGGAGGACCAGGGCGCCCAGCGCCCCTGTCACAGGGACCAGGGTGCCCAACGCCCCTGTCCTGGCAGGACCAGGGCGCCCCACGCCCCTGTCCTGGTCTTTTGCTCTGAAATTTGGTGGGAAGGTCGGTCTCAGTCTACTTCTCCCGGATCTGCAACTTGCGGCGTCGTCCGAGTCCCGAAACCTGCACTTATATCTGAAAAGGTGTTGTGGGCGGCTATATAGGGTTTTGCCTTAGTCAAACCCCCACTTCAGTGATTTCCACCTCCACGAATAGCCAATTTGTATTGTAAAATGTATTGTGTGTGCAAACCTAGTGTGTGTGCAAGGTCCTAAAATGCAAGAAAGCAAACTAGAGCAACCTAGAAAGTAAACCCTAATTGCTTGTAAATGATAATGTAAATGCTCTAAATCAAGATGCAAAGTGATCTAAAGCATGAATAAAGGATATATTGAAGCTTATGCAAAGACATGAAAACAACATGAAATCATACCCAACCCTCAAGGGAGGAGTACAAGCCAATCTTCAGTTGGTAATCTCCTATTGTTCTTCAATGTCTTCCAAGCCCTAAATGGATGAATGAAATTGATAAATGCTTGATAGAAGGATGTTGAATGTTGTTGAAGTCTTCAAAGATCTGCTCTTTCGCTGCATAGAAGGTCCCTGAAAGCCAAAAATCCCCTCCCTTCAAATGAGGAAAGAGAGCTTTTATGTATGAAACCCTAGGTCGCAAATTCGTATTTTGGCCGACCTAGAGATTGAATATCCCGCCAATTTCTTGGGGTTAAGCTTTATTTTATGATTGGATCGCGCTCCTAAAATTTTGGGAAAAATGTCCGGGACCATGTTGCACTCCGGGCGCCATGGTCCCGACAACTTTTCACCAAATTTTCAGGGCTGTCGGATATGATGATTTTAGAGAGAATCCCGAAGTTACAGGTGATTTCGAGATGTTTTGACCCCCCGAAATCAACCCCCAAGTTCAAAATAGGACCTAATTAGGGTTTTTGATTAAATGATGTACAGGAGGAATAAAATGAAAAGGGCACACTTTAATGAAAAGGGCCCAACTTTATGATATGGGAGATGATAAAATAGAACCTTAGACCTAATTAATTTAATTAATTAAGTACTAAAGGGGAAATGCAATGCAAAATGCAAAATGCGCCAAGGCGGGTGCTAAACTAGGTGTGAAATTGTACTGCGTACAATTTACGACGCTACAAGTACACCAGATACTACATGTGTTGACATCAATGCCAAAGGGGGATATTGTTGTCATTGTGTTGTCATTGATGTCAACCAGTATAGGATGTTACCGGTATCACTGACATTGATGTCAACTAGTGAACAAGAGGTTCTAGGCATTAGAGTTTGATGTCAACCGGAACAGAAGATGGAACAGTATGGGAGAAGAGTTAATGTGTTGTCATTGGTGACAACCAGGTGACCATCTTCATGCAAAAGGAAGAACCAATGTGTACCGGTATGCTAGAGGTGAAGTAAAGTGCCCACTTAGTAAAAGGGTTGCTGATATGGTGTTGCATACAACCAAAATGAAGAGACTGCATGATGGGTTGTTGACTGTGATGAAGAGGTGAAGTATGAGTAGGCCACTAGATTGCTAGTGTAAGGTTAACTAGCAAGACTCCCACCAGATGGAGAAGCTATCACAGGCTAGGTGATAGGTTGAAAAAGTGTACTGCCTCTGAGTGTAGGTTGAATTTTGGAAAACCACCAGGACATATGTCAAGCTGGAGATACATCTGCATAATGACAACTATGTCATGATTATGCAATATCGGATGCAGAAGGCAAGTGAGTGAATGAACAGACTGGATGATCAAGCGGAAGATGAGAATGCTTCTAGAGTCTGAGATCAGTTAAGCCTCCAAAGAGTGTGGTCAAAGATACACACTGGATAAGCATGTGAAGAAAAGATGTGTTACCAGGATGGTGAAGGAAGATTTGAAGTGAAGGGTTTTGCCACTATGGCAAACCGAATGAGAGATGAATTGGATAAATGATGCTATGTCTGCAGATGCACATAAAATATAGTTACCAGAATAAAGGTGTGTTGTGTTTCCACTGGTGCAGATCTAATGGAGGATGATGAAATTGAGTCATCGAGGTAGTTATCAGTAAACAAGGATATCAGTATGCAGTTGAGTGAGCCTAATGCAAAGAAGTGAGAGACCTTTATCAGATGAAGTTATACATTTTGAGTTACTCCTGATGGCTATTGAGGACAAGCATGGTTGATGTCCGGTTGATGTGTTACACCAACAAGATTAAGCTAGTATTGGTATGAAGGCTTACCGGCAAGGGTTGTGTCGGTATATGCAAACTGATAAGGATTGGTTCCAGTAAGGGTTTGCCGGATGTGAAAGCATGAACCAACTCTATGTTGCTGAGATTGGATGCATGAGAATGTGATGCCATGTGGAGATGAGGTGGCGAATATGCAGAGGTCGGTGATGTCTAGTGTCAAAGAGGTAGTTGTGTTTGGTCGACATTAAATGATAATTGTGACAATCACAGAGGAGTTGCAAAGTTTGCGACTCGATGAAAGATGAATGACAGAGGAAGATTAGAGATCTGCTGGCACCATGATCGATGCTTGACATCCGACTACAGATTAACCTCGAGAAGGAAACAACTGGATCATAAATGTGTTGACCTATTTCAAGGCTGAAGAAGAGGGTTAGATTTTTTATTTTTAGCAAATATGCATTGGATGATGGAAAACGTGTACAAATGCATTCCTCCAAAGCAGGTGATCGATCCAAGGAAGATTGGATTGAATCTGATGAAGATTTGTTCGATGGAAGAAACCATAACCGACTGAAATTTGAATTGGTTTTTGGCGGGAAAACTTGTTTATAGATATGCAAGCCAAAATCAATGTAGTGTGCTGGTTGAATGATCTTTCATGAGAAGACTATGCTGAACAGAGTGTTGATATACCTCTGTGAGTAATGAAATCAGCCTATTTGATTGGGGAAGATCATAAGTGTCTGAATATTAGGAGAACCGGTAAGAGGGTTTAATCTGTAAGGTCAAGGCTACCTATGAGAAGGTGGTAGAGAGTGAATGCAAGTTGAATGAAGAGCCAGAGGAACCCAGTCATGTAAGAAGGAATGATAGAGAATCGACAGTGACAGATAACTGTGGACAAGATAGAGGTAAACCGAAAGAGGAGAGACAATGTGCTGAGTGAAGGAGGAACTGGTAAGTAGCAATGAGAAGAAGAGACCAGAGAGTGATAGAAGAGATCCAACAAGATAGTGGTTGAGTTACTAAAGATTTAGTAGAGAACCGGTAAGGCAGAGGAGGTATCTTACCGACAAGAAGGATTGTATTGAGAGGTTACAAGACTCACTTGTAGCTAGATTACTACCTTTGTATTTGAAGATAATGTATGGTGATCATTGAGTTGTAGCTCGGTGCAAGGGTTGTAGCTCATAAAAAATTTAGGGGTTGGTGTTCCTTGGGTTGGTGCCCTTAAATCAGGGGTTGGTGCTCCTTGGGTTGGTGACCTAAATTAGGGGTTGTAGCTCCTTGTGTTGGTGCACTAAACATTGTTAAAAATTTCATTGTGAGGCTAGATTGGAGGAGTAGACTCCAACAAATTACTCACCGAGGTTTTTCCCATCTTGGGTTTTCCTCGTACATGCTAGTGTTATGTAATGTCCCTTTATGGGTGATTGCATTTGTGATTAAGTCTCCACTAACCGGTAAGTTTGCATTGTGTTAGATCTCATAACTGGTATACACACATAAGTTAGTTAAAGAGAAAAAGTTGAGAACCACTGATTCACCCCCCTCTCAGTTGTGCATTGTCTCTAACAATTTACTAGGATGTTAAAAGGGTTCATATGGTGTCTTTGTCCCTCTCCCTCTCCTCTTATTTCTCTCCTCCCTCTCTCTCTCTCTACCCTTCTCTGTCTCTTTGTCTTTGTCTCTATCTCTCTGTCTCTGTCTCTCTCTCTTTGAAGTAATCAAGGTAGGGAGATCCAATGAAGGACAACCCATCCTTCTACCCTAACACAAAAACCATGCAAGCTATACCAGTAACCAGTAACACAATGCCAGAAATAGCAGAAAGAACAACCGATAACAACACAAAATACATAGCTAGTAACTAGTATGAATAAATATTATTACAGTTTAAAGAATTACATATGCCACATGTTGGACCGCAGCCCATGATTACAAAACAACTCTTACAACTCAGATCTATGATCCACAAATCATCTTCTCAACAATTTATCATCAAGTAACAACTTCCACTATTCTGCATTGATGCGCTCCTCAGCCATCCCGACTTCAATCTCCCCTGACCAGAATCTCTCCAGAATCAATATACAAATATAAGATCCGCAGATCTTTTGCTCGATGAATGGGTCTCTAGTAATAGTCTGCACTGTTCTGCACTAATCCGGACTTCAGCCATCCCAACTTCCGTCTCCCCGGACCAGAATCTCTCCAGAAACTACATCTTCGCTCGATCTCGAACTTCAGTCTTCTATGTTCTATCTTTTGTCTTCCATTTTCTGTCCTCTCAAATGATTCACAAACTTCCATTTATACCGTTTGCAAATAATAACAACTTAATCAAGTCAGCCCAAAGACCAACTAGTTCATGAAACGTGTAACAGTAACATGTCGGCTCAAATCACTAAGAACAACTTCCAAAATGCATAAAACAATGCGTGGTCCTCTGAGAACATCGAACATAACACAAGAAACATAACTCCACGATCCACAAGTCATAGAGATCAAACACAACCTGATTGAACTTCGCTCAACACACTGCCATACTAACCAGTAAGAACATATCAACCGGGCCAATACCAGAATCCATATCTCATCGGAAACAAATCCAAATGCCATGAAACTCGAACACGACAAAGATCACGAACACAAGGGGATAAATCAAAATCCACAACGCTAAAATCTCAAACATGAAAAAATGCCATGATCTCAAGCAATTCCACTGCAAACTGCCTCAATCGGTAAGAACTACACCAGTGCTCTTGCATCACTCTCTCTCTCTCTCACTATTCCTCTCCCTATCTCCCTCAAGTATCTCTCTCTCACTTTGCCTATATGTAAACAATCCGATTTATTTCCATTAGGGCGCCAATGTTCAAAAAAAGGGACACCAATGGGAATTTTGGGTAGCATAGAAAAAATATGTATAAAAAACGGATATCCGATTTTTGCACCACATAAAATAGGTTTTTGGGTCATTTTGTGCATTCCAATGGCACACACATTTCTGTTGCAGGCGACAATCATGGCTTTTCAGACAGACAATGACAAAATTTTTCTTTTGAGAAGAGACTCTTGTAGACAAATTTGTCATTGTCAATCATTTAGGAGCATCTTTGTGGAGGTATAATGGAGAGCAACAATTGTCGAAAGCATAAACGTAAAAGAAAGTAGTCAAATGAGCGAATTGAAGTATATAGACAAAGAGATAGAGAAGGTCATAGGAGGAGAAGACAAGGTATGCCAAATATTGGTGAAACCTTTGCAAATGTTACTTCAAGTGAAAAGGAAATTGAATTTGAAAATGTTGAGCAAGTTATTGAAAATGAAAATGAAAATGTAGATTTTGATATTGGAAATGTTGAACATGATATTCAAATTGGGAATGACAATGTTGAAATAGATATTGAAAATGTTCAACATGATATTGAATTTATGAATGAAAATGTGGGAATTGAAAGTGAAAATGTGGGAATTGACAGTAAAGGTGAAAATTTGGGTGTTGACATTGAAGGTGAAAATGGACGAATTGACATTGGAGGTGAAAATTTGGTAAATTTTGACATTGAAGTTGGAATTGTTCAACCAAGTGAATAATATGTAACACCGAATCACGTGAGAAATGAAGACCTTCTCAAGGAAAAAAGACAAATTCCAAATTCAAGACCTTCAAGAACCCCAAAATGGTTACTTGAAATTGATAAGAACATTATTTCCAATCTTGAAGGTAAGAGGTCAACACGAAACGTTTGATTGTGGGCTACACAACTTTTCAACCAATATTTTAGCAATAAGACATTGATCGAGCAATGCCAAATTTTTGTTCAATTGCTAAAGATGCAAAATATGAGACCATTGCTAGCCAACTTGAAGATTCGTATGAACAAGAAGATGGAGAAAATTTCTATTATTGTCAAAAATCTTTTTAATGCTCTCAATTCTATTGGAAAGAATAACAAGTAAAAAGATAAGAGAGGTGCTCTAAGAGTGATTACAACCTCCTTAGTAAGCCATCATTTGAGGAAGGCTTGCTTTGTGAGACAAACTTGTGTTGATTTGAACATAAATCATAAAACTTTGGATAAAGCACTTGCAAGAAGAGAAAGACTCGATGATTCCCTTCAACATGATACGTGGGATTTTGGTGGGAGTTTTCCACATGTTGATAAGAAGTTGACTGACTATGTGAAGGAGGAAATTCAACAATTTTGGCACTCTAATTCTAGAGTATCACCTAATGTAAATGATGTTTTGAAGTTAAGAATCGGCAACCGAGACACACACTGCATCCCAAACATTTCTTGGAATCAAGCCAAACAATGTTCTACAAAAAAATTTGTGAAACACATCCAACTTTGCAAATATCACAAAGGGCCTTTGAATCTTTGAAGCCATTTTATTGTGTAGCACTTAAGATTCGTAATACTTGTTGTTGCAAATACCATGTGGATTTTTCAATGTACCATGAAATTTTATGCTATATTCATTCTACGATGCATACTAATGATAAGTTACAGGAGTGCAATGTAATGCAATTTCCGATATCATCAAGAGACTTGATAGATCTATTTTATGTCCTAGAGATGATGAATGTTTTTTCTATATAAATGATTGTTTGAATGAGAAGTGCTCACAATGTGGTGGGTTGTCAAGGTTTGTTTCATGTTTTCTTGAGGGCAACGAACATGTGATTGGGAAGAATATTGTTGAGAAAAAAAAGATATGAGAGAGTGAAATATACTTTGAAGAGTGGAGGTGAAGGTTCTAAATGCGAGTTGGTCTCTAAAGAAGTTAGTGTTGCTGAATTTATTTTGGATTTTAAGGAAAATATTTTCTACAAGTATGCAAGGCACACCCATAGGTCTTAGTGGTTGGATCAACATTTCAGGATATGTAATAACTCTTTCCCGATTGGCACTATTATATTAGTGGTTGATTTTGCATAAAACTATACATTGTAACCACAAAAAGAGGTACAGGCTCAATATTACAATTCAATTCAGATTTCTCTTTTTGTTCACATAACATAAAAATATGCCCCTAATAGTACAGAAGAGGACAAGAAGATAATTAGAGAGTATCATTTTTATATGGGTGATTATAGATCTGACTCCTTCGAGTATGTGCAACATTGTTTCAAGAATTTTTTTGAGTTCTTACAGGAGAAAGGTATTGCAATAGATTGACATCTCATATGGTTAGATGAATGCACGGGTCAATTCAACAATGCTCGTATGTTTTATTGGTTAAGTAGAATGCATATAGAGATGTGTGTACCTCATATTTGGAGTTTTTTTGAAGCAAGGCATAGGAAGGGGGAGCATGATGGAGTAGGCGCATGTTTGAAGAGAGCTCTTGTTAAGGAGCAATTAAGGATTTCAAGTGTAAAATTCCTTGATGCGCGTTCTATTGTTGATTGGTGTAGTTCAACAATTTCACAAGAAGGGACTCTTGATTCAGCAATGCACAAATTCTTTTGGTTGGTTGAGGAGGGAACAATGGGAGACAGATTGGATTGTCAAACAATTAGAGATTCTTCAAAGATGCATTCATTTCGTATCTTAGATGCAAGTACATGGATCATTTGGACACAAGAATTGGCTTGTTTTTGTTAGAGTTGTGTTCAGAGTGACTGGGATCAATGCGAGTCAAGTGAGAGGGTTGATACTTGGGTTCCAAAATATCTAACTCCTTTATCTCAAACAATATCCATGTCAAATGATGACATGGAAAGTTTAGTTGAGTATGACCGGCTTTCAGATCTTCTACATCGAGGAAATGTTTTTCTAGTGGTTGCACAACAGGGGAATGAACCGCGATTAGACTATTGGTTGGAACAATGTGTGCATGAAAAGAAAAAGCTAAGACAATTGATGGAAAATGATGATGGGTTCACATATCCTATAGGTTCAATTGTTGTTGGAGTAACTTGGTTGCGAACATACATGATTAGAAAGAATGGCATACTAGCATTTGAAGACTACAAGAGACACAAAACCATTCTCATGTATTCACACCTTATTATAGCTACACATGTCAAGTTGTTTAAGTATCAAGCAAGACCGAGGATAAAATAACTATGGACAATGGCTAGTGATGATCATGAAGCAATACTAGATACTCTTAAGCAAAGAGATGACCCTTCAGGCACACTTGAGTAGCAAGTCTTTATTATCTCTTGTAGTGTCGTAAATTGTACACCCTTGCTAGGGTGGTACAATTTCACACTTAGGTTAGAACCCGCCTTAGTGTGTCTTGCATCTTGCATTTCTAATTTCCTTTTAAGAATTTAATTAATTAATTTAATTAAATCTAAATTCATGTTTCATCACTTCATACACTATAAAATTGGGCCCTTTACCCTAAGTGTGCCCATTTTTATTTTATTTCTCCAATAAATCATTTAATCATAAACCCTAATTATTTCCTATTTCGATCTTTAAGGTTCGATTTCCCATATCAAAACACCTCTAAATCAGCTGTAACTTTGGGATTTTCTCTAATATCATCATATCTAATGGCTCTGGAAATTTGGTGAAAAGTTGGTCGGACCGTGGCAGGAGTGCACATGGTCCTCGACTTTTTTCTCGAAATTTTGGGAGCATAATCCTATGATATTATAATGCTCAATGCCAAAATATTGGTGGGAAATTCAATTCCTAGGTTTGCCTAAAGACAAAATTAAGTTGAAATTAAGATCTAGGGTTTCATACATAAGAGTTGTCTTTCTTCATTTGAAGGGATCTTTCTAAGAATCTAAGGGCAGGTTTTTGGAGCACAAGGAGCCTTCTATGTAGTGAAAGAGAAGCCTATGTGGAGTCTTCAACAACATTCAACAAAATTCATCAAGAATTTTTCAAGCATTCATCATCAATTAGGAGCCTTGAAGACATTGAAGAGTAATAGGAGATCTAGTGGCAATATCTCTCCCTTGGGGATTGGTATGATTTCATGTTATTTTTATGTCTTTGTATGAGATTATTTACATCAAATTTTATATTTACAATCATCCTTTATATCACTTTTAATCATTCATTTAGAGAATTTACTTTGTCAATTACAAGCATTTAGGGTCTACTCTTTAGGGTTGCTCTAGATTGTTTGCTTTCATTTTAGGATCTTGCATACACACAAGGTTCTAGCACACACATTATCAGTACATTATTGACTATTTGTGGAGGTGGAAATCACCAACATAGGGGTTTGACTCAGGCGAAACCCTATATAGCCACCAAACCTTCCCTTTTCAGTAGCAGGTGCAGGAACAGGTACTCGAAGACAGTTTGGGATCTAGAAAAAGCATCAACACCACCCATAAGTCTCAAAAGTGCAAAAAAATGTCAAGGATAGGGGCGTGGTGCCCTGGTCCTACCTAAGAAAGTGGCGTGGTGCCATGGTCCCTCCACTTTCAGGTGAATTTTGACAGGTTGCAGCCTCAGGACCTGTTACCACGTCATTTATCCCTCATGGCAAGAGTGGGTCATCTTTTCCTTTTTATGTTGGAGTCCTAATTCGTGCTATATTACCTTGGTTCAAGTATTTAATGCATCTTCAAATCCTCTTTCTATTCATTTAAGTCAAGTTTAGACAATTGATTGAACTATGTGAACATGTCGAACTGTTTTGAACCAGGTTCAACAGGTTCATTAGGTTCCATAGGTTCCAAGGTGTTCAGAAAAAATTTCTCATACTAACATTTTCTCTAAGTGTTTTGCAGCGGCTCTTCCAAAAGTTCTTCCTATTCGGTAATATAGCATTTGATTTGAACTTATTGAACTGAGTTCAAAGGGTTCAAATATGTTCAACGTGTTCAACACAGCAAGTGGTCAACAGTTTGACACGACATACATCTTGAACTACTTGAACACTCAAGAAGTCGGTTCAATATGTTCATATGGGTTCAATATTGGTGGGTCCCGTGGTTTCTAATGTTTTGGAAAGTGCATTCATTGCTAAATACGGAGAGGCAGAACCATATCTTAAAGTGATTTCATTCTTTGGCTTTTTCGAAGTAAGTAAACATTTCAGGAACTGGTAGTTTCTTAAAGCACGCCACCATGCATTCAATGCATGCGTGCGAGGTCTAATCCATCAACTTGCCGCGTCCAGACTGAAATTGTGAAATCATTGCACTTAATGTATTTGTATCATTACCTTTCTCAATAAGGTATGCGAATTATTTGTGTTCTGCATTTGTTACTTGCTACTGGACCTTTGTATATGTTATCCCTGGATAGGAGTCTTTCTTGCTGCTAGCCATCGTTTGATTATACGACTGTGAAGGTGAGTCTTTCGTTATTTTCTCCAGTGTTTTCCCTTGCATTTTCTCTCATACAGAAGGTTTCACTGCAATCAAATTTAGGTTTCTTGTTTTGAAGTTATGAAGTCCACTCTGCATTTGTTTGGAAATGTCTTTAGCTTGGCATCCACAGAAGCCATTGTTAGTGATACTGACCAGAAAGGAGAGAACCTTGAAGAGTTGAAAGAAAGGGTTTTCAGGGGTATTGATAAGTCTTTTTGTATAGAGATTTTGAGTAGTGGAATTTTAGAAGTCGCAGCCTTTCCTCCAGCAATTCCTTGTCCAGAGTTGGTTCGGGAATGTATTGCTAGATACGACCCAGTATCTGAAACTATTAAGAGAGATAATGGCGAAACCCTTCTTGCCATTAACCGTGAGGTGATTGCTTCAGTTTTCAAGATACCGAATTACCAATTTTCTAATTTTTCTCTTGCCCAATCAATCAGTGAGTTCAATGCAGACAGAGTCGGACACCGAAATAATGTGGCAAAATTCTGGTTGAAGGTCCCTCAGAGAGGTGGTTCTAGGTTACCCAAAAATCCTAACAAGAACCACATGTTGCCACATATCCATGATGTGATGCTTCTATTGCATCGAGCCAGAGGTTCTGCCGAAGCTCATAGCTTTGATGATTGGATTTATTGCTATGTGCAATTAGTTCTGGAGGGAAAACAATATTTGGATTAGGCAGAATTAATTGCTGATTCAATGAGAGAGCAGTTGAGTCTACCCAATCAGTTTCAACAAAACTTCTTCATGTCCTCATATCTCTTGTATTGTCTAGCTTGTGTTAAAGAGTTAACGGGTATACCAAAGCAACTCACTAAGGAGGATGTTCTCGTGTATGAGTTCTATCCTATGCTGCAAAAAGACAAAGCCCTACAAGATTTCAGAAGGATACACAATGCTTTCCTGGGTGATATGTGTTATGAATTAAAGAGTACAAAGGCTAAATGGATTTCGGATGATGCACAGACCTTGATAAAGAAGTTCGGTAGTTTTTACATCCAATTCCCACACTTTTGCTATATACGGGTAGGAGGCTTTGAAGAGGAACCCTTCAAGCTCCCTCACTTCTGTTCTGATTGTTTTGTTCTAGTAGAAGTATGCAGGCAACTGACTTCTATGATCAAAAAGGCACAGCCTAAGGACAAGTGGGAAGGTCATTTTCCCATACAATTGGGAGTGTTGTCTTGTAATTCAATGTCTGATGTACTAAGTATAGGAGCAGACCTTAGGAATTTCAATTTTTCTCTGTTTTCTGAAAGAAAAGGGTTTGATAATAAGGGATTTTCTCGGAGCCTTGGCCTAATGCCTTATCTTCCCATGCCACAGTTAGAAGATTTCTGGGAGGATTGTACATATGAACTTGAGGTTTTCAAAAGGGAAAACATGAGATTGGTGCTAGAACAGGTTGTCTCTTTGCAAATAAAGTTAGACATTAAAGGGCTTGAAGAGGATTATCTTGAATTGTTTGAACCAGGATATTTAGCCCATGCAGAGACTGAAATAATCCCAATTAATTGGGATGAGGAGGAAAATGATGATATACAATTGAGGACCAAATGAGTTCTAGAAAGAATTGTGGCATGGGTGGCTAAAAAGAAAGCAATAAAGTCAGGCGCCAAGTCCCTTTCTGCAAGAAATAATAAGGATCCTCTATCTTCACCAAAACATCCTTCTAACAGTGCTCCTATTCGTGCAGGTAAGGATACCAAGTTGCCTCAGCCTAGACATAGGTCTAGTCCAACTCTGGATTTTAGTACCCCGTGGCATACTCGATCACGAAGTGTCGCCCAGAGGAAGATGGACTAGGTCAAGGATATGGGAGTAAAGGATGTTGTGCTTGAGGCTCAGATTTTTGAAATTGAAGATTTGGATGGTGAAGTTGCTAGTGCTTTGGACTTCCAAACAGTGACTGTAGCTATGACGCCACTACCAAAGATGATTGAAGGAGCTACTCATTCTGTTGTGACTCCTAAATGGTTAACAACCTCAGTGAACAAGAAAAGGAGCTTTCTTCCTGTGACCATTCTGATTCAGGAAATGGTTGCCAAGTACACAGAGAAGAATCCAAAGCTGAAAAGGTTCAAGACCGCTGCTTACCTGAACAATGATGAAGAGACTGGAAAATGGATGGCAAAAATTGCCTCGTACAAACCTGAGGAAAACAGAGAGGCTGGTCCTGATGATTTCGAGATCACAAAGGTAGAGTTGGGAAAAATGAGTAGAGATACAGACAACCATTTTTTCCAAGTGTCAGCAAAGAAAATGCTTACCAGGTCAGAGAAGGATGGACGAGAGAAAAGAGAACTAAAACAACACATAAGTGTTTTGGCTTAGTTCATCGATAATATCGGTTGCCTTGGAGGAATTCCAATATCTCATGCCGCTGAGAAATTCGATCCAACTTCTCCGAAAAACAAGAAGTTAATGAACCAAGTTCAATGGGCTAAGAGTATTGCTGAAGCGGTTGAGAAGTGGATTGAACAAATAATCAAAGATGGTGAGAAGTACATTACTGACTCCCGAAAATTGTGTGATGAAATACAGAGCCTTATTTCTGAAATTCAAAACCAGCTTGTGTCGTGGGAGAAAGAAGAACACAAATGGCAGAATGTCCTACCTCTGTTTACCAAAATAGAAGAATATGGGGCTACTAGGTTTCTAACAGAACATTCAATTAAGCTGGTGGCCGATGAATGTCAGCTTTTTGTGCTGAAGAAAACTATAATGTGGTAGGTGCTTACCTTCCAGTCGGTGATTACGGATGCAAGGACCTCTGTCTATGAACTCCAGGATCTGCAAAGTAGTATAGTTAAGGATAATAAGGTGGTTAATCCCGATCATGACTGGAGTTAGGAATTTGTGGCTCAAGCACACAGGAAGCAATCAAATCTTTCCGGTTGAACATGGAGAAGATCAGAGCCAAGAGTAGCTTCACGCCAGAAGATATAACCAAGGTGGCTAGGATTGAATCTATGATTTTCATTGGGAATGATCAGCTACCGAAACACTCAGAAAAAATGGTGCAACATAGGTGGAATAAAGAGGTGGCAAAGACGAAACTCAATGCAATGAAAGTCCCAAGCCAATCCATTGTTCAAGAACTTACAACTGCTCATGACGCTCGCGAAGACGGAGAAGATGACAATGATTGAATATGACATAATGCATCAATTTAGGACTAGTTTCCTTTATTTTTAAAAAATTTCTCATAGTTATGCAAAAACTTCGTGACATCTGTCCCAAAATACTTCTTGTTGGTTTCGTAACTGTTTTACTGGGGAGTGGTCGAGTTTTCAGGGAGACCTCCCCCGTTTAGACTGTAAATTAAGTAAAACAGATGGTAGAGGGGTTAGATTTTAGTAGCTAATTTTGGTGAGTTTCGACTCAAGTTTTTTTTTGCTTTGGCATTTTTCTGTTTTTAATCAAAGGAAGAATCGGATGGTTGGGACCTGTTATGGAAAAGGATTGGCAGATGTATTTTTTGTGTCATTGTTGCATAAAGATATATATATCAAATCTGATCATTTTGTTTTTGGGGAGAAGGAAAATCTGTGTATTTTGAATCCGAATAGATAGCATGTCTTTGCATATGTTCATCTGATCAAATAACAGTAATTGATCATTCCATTGCAGTATTTCATTATTAATCTGATGTTCTTTCCTTTGAATGTGTTGTTTACTTTAGAAAAGATTCATGATTGATGGCAGATTTATCTTTCCTTTAGTCTGTTCATCTTTTATTAGTTTGTGTGGAAAAAGTATATTGAACTTTGTTTCAGTTGCTGTAGTTACATGTATTGAAAAATTAAGGAAAATAAGCTTTCCTTGTATGTGAGATATGTGAAAAAATTCAGCCTTTCATCCAAGAATGAAATAGGCGGCCTTACACGCTTTCTGGTTAAAATCTTTCATTCAGATATAAAAACAAAACATATTCCATGAAAAATTAGGATAGGGAGCTGTACCTATGCAAAAATTCAGAGGGAAGTGATTTGAACAACACTTACCCAACTGTCCAGTGAATCGTTTGTTCTTAGAATAAGGTAACAGAGTTTAAGATTAGTCATTTAAAAACAAAGAGCAAATCTGTTCACTAACAGGACCTTAAGATTTTAGCCTTTCAGTTGCAGCTCTCTGTCAGATTCTTAGAGACAGTGGCATGGAACCCTGGTCCTGGTCAGTCTGGA
Source organism: Cryptomeria japonica (assembly GCF_030272615.1). Classification (NCBI taxonomy): domain Eukaryota; kingdom Viridiplantae; phylum Streptophyta; class Pinopsida; order Cupressales; family Cupressaceae; genus Cryptomeria; species Cryptomeria japonica. Next base: position 142,059 of record NC_081414.1, read on the forward strand.
TCAGTTTGCAGCATCAAGTACACATCTAAAATCCTCCCCCTTTCATGCTTTCAATATCTCAATTTTAGATCTACAATTTTATTCAATTTCAAGTTCAGTTATGCTTCATTCTTTATCTCCTAGTCTAGTTGATCATTCAAACCCTAGTTTTTCTCATCATTTGCAACAAGAGGAATATAAACCCTAAGAGGTAATCCTTGGCTCTCTCTTTCTCACAAGAAGTATCCAAATTGATCTATCTCCCTAGGCTCTTTCGTATTCCCCATGTGTTGGCAAAAGTGGGATTAGGACCTAGTCACCCGATTTAGCTTTTCCCGCCCCCACATTTTGGTGAACCCGACGTGAATCCAATCTTCTTTAATTCTGATTTATGTTCTTAGATATAAGTGTTTTTTCTATTTCAAATTGAAATTTAAATTTACAAGTTTCAATTCCTTGCAAGTTTCAAAATTTAGAGGTTAATTTTACTAAAACCCTAAATTTTTCAATTCAAAATTTAACTTGTGGATAGCTTAATTTAGATCATTAATTTCAGATCTGATTTAGGAACACATTTCACTCATAAATTTCATTTTCTAAATCAACATTCAGAGTGCTTGCATTGGTTAAAATTGAACATTTCCTTCTATTTTGCATATGTTATCATTTTAAAGAGGAAAATTGTTGTCATGATGCATTCATTTCATAAAGGTGATAATGGGTTAGCTTTCCTTGCTTCAATTTTTACCTCTCTTAAAAAACCTCCTCCTATCTCTGCCAACATTTTAGTTCCTAAAAGAGTTGTTACCAACTCCTTCAAAACTCTCCCATGCTCTAAGGATGAAGATTTGAAGAGTGATCTTGACAATTCTCTTAAAATGTGCTCTTCCCATCTAGCTATCTTAGAGGAAGAGGTTGATATCATAAACACATTTCTTAATGTTACTTTTCCTTCCCCACATGATTCCTCTCTAAGTGAAAAGGTATTGATGGACATTGAATTATCTTCTCCTAAATTTGGTCTCACCAATGGGGTCATGTTAGTACAACAAGAGGTTATGAACACTTATTCCAAAGATCTCCTTCCTAAGCATGAATCTTTGGAGAAATATGTTCATCTCCTTCCTAAAGAATACTCCCCTCATGAGGTTCATTTTGTTCAAGAAGATGGTATTGTCCCTATTTTTCCTAGTGATGGCATTGCCTCCTTTGATTCCAACAAAATTCTCACTAGAGATGATGCATTAATGAGAAATGCTTTCCCTTATCTTAAAGCTTATCTTATTCCTAAAGATGCCTTAGAGAAAGAAGATGAAATCATAATAAATTTCCTTAATGCTCTCTCCCCTAAAGATCACGTTGAACACATTTTGAGTTAAGAGGATGATTTAAATAAATGTAGTGATGCTCTCCCTCTTAAGGATGAAGAATTAATGAACAATGTTATCCCTTCTCCCAAAACTGGCAAAAACAATAAGGACATCTTTGTGCAATATGTTTCTAATACTTTTCCTAACGACCTCACTATTTGGGATGAACCATTAGAAGAAGGTGTTGATTATTCTCTACCCCATGAGAGAATCCTATCCAAAGGGGATGAAATTATGATTGATAACTCTCTTGATAGCATCTCACTTTCCATGAATCTCAATCATTTTTTCTCTAAAGGTAAAGCATCTCCCTCTCCTCAACTAGGTTCTACTCATAAGGATACCCTAGTTCAAGGTAAGATTGTTGACATCTCTTTCAAAGAGCTCCCTCTTAAAGGTAATACTTTAAAGAGTAATTTTGATCCTTCTCCTAGAGAGTTTATTCCCCATGTATATCCTTTGGTGATAGAGGATGATATTAACTTTCCTAAAACGTCAATGCCTACTTCTAGTATCCCTCCTAAAATTGATCTTATCTGTGATAATATCTTAGTGCAAGGAGAGACTATCAACAATTCTTCCAACAATCTTGTTAATTATTCTTCTAAGGACACCTTTGATATTTTAAAACTATCCTCAATCAATTTTATATATGTGAATGAAACACCTAATAAACCCCTCTTCACAATTCAAGGTGCTTGTCGTTCTCAAAATTCCCAACATAAGCCTATCTTAGTGGTTCAAGGTGGTTATGCTGATGATTCTTTTTTGTACTCCTAAGAAACCTATTCTTACTGTGCAAGGAGGTTATCCTACTAAGAGCCCTTATGAGTATTCTAAGAAAATTACTGCAAAGAGTTATAATACAATTGCTCATACCTACAATACAAGAAACAATAGGCAACCTAGACCTCCTCCAGTTATCCCAACTTCACTTTCTCCGTCTCAACCTATTCTTCCACAAGCACCTCGTATATCAAATCTTAGCAAGGAATTATGATCTCATTGAACAACTTAAGGCCACTCCTGCTAAGATTTCTATTTGGGATTTGGTTCAAACTTCACCTTCTTATCATAGGATGTTACAAGATGCTTTGAAAAACTTAGATGTCCCACCTACAATGACACCTAATAACATGGCTTCTTTGATTGTTCCTACAAACACACCCAAAGCTCAAATTGTATTCACACAAGATGAGTTACCTTCTTGTGAAATCCAATATCACTATGATCCTCTTATGATTGTGGTTATTATCAATGATAGTGCTATAAGACGAACCCTTGTGGACAATGGGTCTGGCCTTAATGTTTGTGGTGTGGACTTATTATATAATATTAAAGTGGGTCGTTCTCTCATCGAACCTGCTTCTCTTTCTATTCGAGGCTTTGATAATTATTGCTAAACAATGGCTAGGTGTCATAACCTTGCCTGTTAGGGTAGGTTCTATTATGTTACCTACACCTATTCATGTTATGCCTGGTAATTTGACATATAACCTTCTATTAGGGAGACCTTGGATTCATAGCATGCAAGATTTGCCCTCAACTTTGCATAGGCAAGTCAAATTCATTTATAACAATAATACATATACCTTATTAGCTGCAAAACCTCAAGAACCATTAAAATATGGATATTCTTGTTCAACTACTTCCCATTCTTCTTCCAATATTTCCACTTCTTCATATACATCTACTTACTTTAATGATCTTGTTCCTTCTAGTACTCCTGATTCTTCTACTCAATTGGAATCTCCTCCCAAGGATATCTTTTCTCCCAAAGGAGTGCTCTTAGATGATGATTGGGGATCTCTAGAATTTAACCTTACTTTTGTAGGAGAGTATAGAGTATCTTGGAAAAAATATAAGACTGAAAAGAATAAATTTAAGGAGAAACCTAAAGAGAAACCCACCTTGTCTAAGAAACTAGGTAGCAACTTTTTGGCTGCTTCTAATTAAAATAATTCTTCAAATCCTTCCTCTAATTCGTATAACACTGAGACCTATGGGGCATCACCATCTCTTTCTAATTCGGCATCCCTTTATTGTCCTGATTTTCACATTTTAGCTAAGAGTGGATATGATGGCAACAGTTGTGGTGCAAATGAACAAGGAATTAAAGTTCCTTTAGAACACAATACACATGAAGCTTCATTTGGTCTTGGATATAATCCTTCTAAGCCCACCAAAGAATCTAAAAAACCATCTCTTAATGTGAATGCTATATTTAGTAGTGATGATGACCTCACCTCAATTAACTCGTCTTCTAATTCTTTTAACACTTATCCCCCTCATAAGGAAATATTGGTGATGAACAAATATCTTTATGAATCTCCTCAAGATATTTCTAATTCCACTTATGAGATTTTATCTTATACTCATTCTAAATTCCATTCTTCTACGAATAAGGCTCTAATGAATTATACTTATCCCTCTCCTAAGATTTCTTGTGTGCAAGAGAGGTATGACTTAGTGGCCTATTCTTCTCCTATAAACTTCTCTCTTTCTAAAGACTTTTTAACATTCATCATCTTATGCATGTTTTTAATCTCACTTATAGTAGAGCATTTAACATTTCATACTCAAATACCTCATTTAATCTATCATATCTTTAAATAACATTAATGGCTATTATGTTGCTCATCACTATATGACATTGGTAACTCTCTTATTGGGGGCTCATTGTCATTCATGATGGTACATAATAGTCTATTTCTATCTCATCTCTTCTCCCTATATAAAGGGGGCAAGAGTGATTTCAAACATCTCTCCTTCTTCAGATTAAAATTTCCCCTTTGTGAAGTAGTGTCTTCTACAAGGATTTCTTATTTATTGTAGAGGTGTATTCATACTTGAATTCCTTCTCTCATATTGGAACAAGCATCCCTAATGGGTATCTTAAGTACATATCCTTAATTGGGACTATTGGAATTTGCATGAAGATTGCATTAATCAAATTTTATGTTGTCATTGACGTCAATTAATCGGTAATGATGTTGTTATAATATTGTTTTGTAACCGGTAGGAAGAGCTACTGAAGGGAACTATAACCGGTAGGTGAGTTTGTGGAGTGAACTGGCATTGCTAAGAAGAAGTGATTTGAACTGGTAAACCCTACCTATTGATTTGATAAACCCCAATCGATGAAGTTTGTTGTATTGGTTTATGATCTCATGATGAGTGATAATAATTATGACACATATGCATGTTGTATGAGAAGAGTTTCAAAGTGTTTTTGGCATGTTAAGATAATGGTTTTTATCTTGGGAATGAGCAAGTATATTGCATGTAATGCAAACCGCATGATGAGTTACTGAGTTCGATGAAGCGGTGATCAAGGAGTGGTCGAGGCTATCTTGAATGATGTGCAAAGATTGTTATATAATCCAACGGTCATACTTGAACCGACTTGTTTGTAATCTCTATCAGAGAATTAGGTTTTTATTGTGTTGCCGACCTATTGATTTGTTTATAAGGTTGATAAGTTGTTTTATTTCAGAGTTGGCAAAGTTTTAGTTGAGTGTGTGGTTGTCGAACTGGATGATGTATCTGCAATTTGTGTAAAGGCAAATAGGAGCATGAAAAATATCTAAACAAGCAAGAGTAGTTCTATTCAAACAGACTAGCAAACCCTGTTGTTTTCTAACAATTACAACAGTAAAATCCCCTAACCGGGTAAGCTCTAACAAGCTTAGTGTTATTGAAATCCTATAACCAGGTGGTCCATTAGCTTGGATTTCAAATCCTCTACTGAGGTTACTCCTTATAGGGTATTGCTTCTAATAGGGCATTATAGTCAATCCCTTAATCGGGTGGTCCCTAACAGGATCTATTCTTAACAAGAATTTTTGTAAAAGCTTTAATAGGCTTGGCTCCTAACAGGGTGAACTTCAGAAGAGTTCAGATAGTTAACTTGTGAGTCTCATCTCACTGTGGTTTTTCCCATTTGGGTTTCTACGTCAAAAATATTGTGTCAAGTGTTGAATGTTTTTTGTGGTTATGTTTACTATGGTTGAATTGCTTAACTAATTAATCCACTTTGATAAGTTATGATTAACCGACAACAATCTGAAATGAGGTTTTACTTATGTCAGTAAAGTATTTGGATGTTTGTGAGTTTCAAGTTGTTTTACTGTTAATTTGTTATAACAGTCAACCGATTTATCTTGACAGTGATATTGCATTTATAGTTCAATGGTTTAACTTGTCAGCTTATAGTTTACTTTGAGAGGTTGATTTTGAGATTGGTGAAAGTTATTGTCAGTTTTTCTATCTACTGATTCACCCCCCTCTTAGTAGTTGACCATATCCTTATTCTTTCATCATACCATCAGGGACCTCCTCCTTGGTGTTGGAAGTCTTTGATCATTCATCAATTTGTTTTTCTTCATTGAGTAGTATATTTTATAATAAACCCTTCTATTTTGTGCACGTGCATATCCCTGATGAGGATCTCTTGCCTTCTTTTAGAAGAGTGTTGTTATAAATAATCTCTCTTTGATGTCATCTCAATCTTTTGCTCTTTTCAAATATATTGCATTCATTTGTTATAGAAGATATTATATTTGTCTAAGACAACTCCTCTTGAAGGTAGATGTGTTTTGAACAAAGATATCTTCTCCTCCTACCATCTCCTTTACACTTATATAGCAAGATATCTCTTTTCAATTATCTTATCCTTTCTTTAAGAGTATTCCCTCTCTTGCTTGGATTTATGACATTGTTGTATGATGGATATCTTATTGGTGCCGAAGGTAGGTATCATTGTTCTACTTGCACACACATGCATGAGATTGAGTGGAACTAACGGTGTTCTCACTCTCCTCCCTTACATGGATCACCCAGACAGACTTTGGGGGCTAGTTTTCCATGTCCTTCTCTCCATGGATCGCCTAGTTTTAGGGGCGAGATGTCCATGGTTCATTTTATCTTCTCATGGATCACCAAAGTGTTTAATCATGCTTTCTATATATTCTTCCTTATCTTTGCATTTGTTTCCATTTAAATCTTTCATCTTGTGTTAGAGATCTCTCAAATCCTCACACTCTTTTTTGTGTTGGATTTGAGGCTTGGTTCTCTTTCTTACCAAATGATTCTCCATTTTATTTTTGATCTTGTATCAAATCTTCTTGTGAGCATTTGTCATCAATCTTCTTTCACAATTTGATGTGGTAAACATGATACCTTGTTTCAACTTGCTAAAATTAGCAAGCCAAAACTGGGGGGCATATAGCTACCTTCCTTAGTAAGCATTTAGGTGATTTTATCTAACATGTGTTTTTGTAGGGTGTGTACTGCAAATACCACTGGGGGCTTCATCTGACAACTTGTGGATATATCCTTTTTTTCATGAATGTTTACTTTTCTTTACTTTAGCTTGCATATGCACGTAGTGTCATATGACTGCTGAAGTGGGGGCTAAATGTAGTGTCGTAAATTGTACACCCTTGCTAGGGTGGTACAATTTCACACTTAGGTGAGCACCCGCCTTAGTGTGTCTTGCATCTTGTATTTCTAATTTCCCTTTAAGCATTTAATTAATTAATTAAATTAAATCTGAAGTCACGTTTCATCACTTCAAACATTATAAAATTGGGCCCTTTACCCTAAGTGTGCCCGTTTTTATTTTATTCCTCTAATAAATCATTTAATCATAAACCCTAATTATTTCCTATTTCGACCTTTAAGGCCCAATTTCACATATCAAAACACCTCGAAATCAGTTGTAACTTTGGGATTGCTCTAATATCATCATACCTAACAACCCTGAAAATTTGGTGAAAAGTTGGTCGGATCGTGGCGGGAATGCACATGGTCCTCAAAAATTTTCCCGAAATTTTGGGAGCATAATCCTATGATATTATAATGCTTAACCCCAAAATATTGGCAGGAAATTCAATTCCTAGGTTAGCCTAAAGATGAAATTAAGTCGAAATTAAGATCTAGGGTTTCATACACAAGAGGTGTCTTTCTTCATTTGAAGGGATCTTTCTAAGAATATAAGGGTAGGTTTTTGGAGCACAAGGAGCCTTATATGTAGTGAAATAGAAACCTATGTGGAGTCTTCAACAACATTCAACAACATTCATCAAGCATTTGCCAAGCATTCATCATCAATTAAGAGCCTTGAAGACATTGAAGAGTAATAGGAGATCTAGTGGCAATATCTTTCCCTTGGGGATTGGTATGATTTCATGTTATTTTCATGTCTTTGTATGAGCTTCTTTACATAAAATTGCATATTTACATTCATGTTTTAAATCAGTTTGCATCCTTGATTTAGAGCATTTAATTTGTCAATTACAAGCATTTAGGGTTTACTCTCTAGGGTTGCTCTAGATTGTTTGCTTTCATTTTAGGACCTTGCATATACACAAGGTTCTAGTACACACATTTTCAGTACATTATCATCTATTTGTGGAGGTGGAAATCACCAACACAGGGGTTTGACTGAGGCAAAACCCTTATAGCCACCCAAACCTTCTCTTTTCAGTAGCAAGTGTAGGAATAGGTACCCAGAGGCAGTTTTGGATCAAGAAAAAGCATCAACACCACCCATAAGTCTCAAAAGTGCAAAAAACTGTCAAGGACAGGGGTGTGGCACCTTGGTCCTACCTAGGACAATGGCGTAGCATCATGGTCCCTCCACTTTCACATGAATTTTGACAGGTTGCAACTCTTTGTCAGATTCTTAGGGACAGTGGCATGGCACCCTAGTCCTGGTTAGTTTGGCTTAGTTTTCAGCATTAGGTACACATCCAAAATCCTCTCCCTTTCATGCTTTCAGTATCTCAGTTTTAGATATGCAAGTTTGTTCAATTTCAAGTTCATTTATGTTTCATTGTTTATCTCCTAGTCTAGTTGATCATTCAAACCCTAATTTTTCTCATCATTTGCAACAAGAAGAATAGAAACCCTAAGAGGCAATCCTTGGCTCTCTCTTTCTCACAAGATGTAGCCAAAGTGATCTATCTCCCTATGCTCTTTTGTATTCACAATATGTTGGCAAAAGTGGGATTAGGATCTAGTCACCCGATCTTGCTTTTCCCGCCCCCACATCTCTTAATTTTTTTAATCATGCATTTGATATCAAATAATAATCATAAAACCTTCATGTTCAAGTTTTTTATGTGTATATTAAAGATTCTTAAAAATGCAAAAAAAATCTATGAACAATACTATTGCATCATGATTTTTGCATCAACGTAGTGGGTACCCTCGATATAATTCATAAGGATGTATCTTTAAATTATGATATACAATAACATTGCATCACATTGCAAGTCTTTAAATTATAATATACAATAACATTGCATCACAATTTTTGCATCAACATTGTGGGTACACTCGCTATAATTCGAAAGGACCTATCTTCATGGTATATAATCCCACCTCTCCATTTATTATCATGTTTTTTATGTGTAGATTAACAATTCTTAAAAATGTAGGTCTTTTTTATGTTGTTCACGTTGGTTATGTTGGTATTCATTTATATGCAAACATTTCTCTACATAAGCTTGGTACTTAGGACGTGAGGATATCAGATGCATATGACATGGGATGTTGTATTTGTATATGAGTATATTGATGTAACATTGTTATGATGATATATGATATATTTGTACATGATTACAAATATATACAATGTATTTGCACCTGAGCACACTGGTGTAGTTGTATTTGTTGGCAACAACAATGAAGGAAAACTAAGAGGGGGGTGAATCAGTTTTCAACAGATTACACAAATTAAGAACAATCTCAAATGTAATCAAATGCAAAAGTAATAAAGATAAACACAATAAAAACAACACACATAAAACCAATATTTTTGACGTGGCGAACCTGTTCAAGGGAAAAACCACGATGGAAATCTACCCACAAGGAGATGATACTTTGCAGTAGTATGTGTAAATATTACAATGGGGAATGCACATGTATTCAAGTACACTGCCTAGAGCTCACTGCTCAAAATACAATGACCAAGAAGGATACAACTCTCTGGGAAGGTTCACTACCTTACAAAGATATTCAGACTACAATCCTGATTACATGAACTGCATAGATAACATCTGCTAGTGCTTGATGACAGTTTTGGTTAAGCTCATTTGTCTGCCCTGCAACACTCTCTGCTCAATACACCACATTGAAAGATGAATTTTCTTATTCACATATACACCACTCTTTGATAATGCAGACTCAACACCCATACCCAAATTACATGAATATAACACCTATTTATATAGATCATCAACCTTGACTACAAGGCTGATCAAACCCTGAACACCTAATTACAAAATTAAACCGCACGATACATAAATCAAGCACCAAACTAATACAACATCAACCACAATACGTTACACCACTAAAAATACCACATAACATGAAGAATATCACCAGACCCATAAGATCTTCAACAATGCGCACAATGATCAATGCAGACCACCAAAACAAATAGGACATGATTAGGAAACACCAACAAGCACGTTAGAATCATCCGTAATAGCTGCACCAACACCACTTAATCAAATCTTCATCAATCAACACGCCAACACTCAAGAACACTTATCAGTAGCAACTTAGACAAGAAAGATAGCTTGTAGAGAATAAAATCACGAACCATCTAAAATGAAGATACACACGAACATCCCAAAAAGTCTCCCAAATTGGCAACATAAGATATGATCATACCGGAGCATAATGGATCAAACACCAGAACTCTGCAACACTGAGAATGGAAAACCAATCTTCATACTGGAAACTTGTAATGTCCCTTTCCTTGTGATGTTGCATTCAGTGGTCCATTGGCCTATTCTGGAGACCCGTAGGCTATGTGGAAATATGAATTAAGGGTTCCCATATTCCTTGGAGTTCCAACCAGACTTGTTTGGGGTGGAAGGTGAACTTACTAATTTTAGTAAGTTAGGGTTCGACTGTCAGGATGGTACACAGTTTCTAAGCTCGCCAATCTTTTTCTTTGGTTGCGAAGATAACGATTTTTGGAGCATTATTTCATGACTTACTATTTTTAGAAAGTAGCAGTTTGGGGTATTCTATTATTGGTAGTCCTGGATTTGGTCCTATCCCAGCACAATTTAGTGATCCTCATTGTTCAACCTCATCTTTAATAATCAGTACTAAAATTATAAGCAATTTAATTAAATATTATTCCTTATCCTAAGGTTATTATTTAATTATTTTATCTTATTGATGTTATGGGAAATTGTGCAAAATATAATATTTTTCCTAAGTCATGACTGGGCGATTCATTTGGAGAATTAAAGAGAGACTTCATTCTTTATATTTTAAAGAATTTATAATGTCAAAAATCGTGGCCCCTCTCCTTGGAGTGATTTTGACTTGGAAAGTGGGCACCACTTTGGGTCCACCATGACATGAAATGAAATTAGAATGAGGCAAAATTGGGAGGCAGTTTCATTTGAATTTCAGATTGGAAAAGCTATATAAACAGACATTGGGCTCCTCAATTGGGATCCAGAGAAAATATATCGTTATGCTGTCAGAATGACCTGACATTCTTCGAGGGTGAATACCTCCTAGATCCTTCCTTCTAGTTTTGAGTGTGAGACATCACTCCTAGCTGTGGTGCATATTGGTGAGATTCTTGGTGATTTTTGGGTGTGTTGGTGAAGTTTGGTGTGCGCTGCTAGTTTTTTGGTATTGCTGGTGTGTGTCGACTGAAAGTGTATTTCACTCGTAGCTGCCTGTGTGTTGAATGCATCATTCTAGGTGAGGGCTTGTTGGAAGCATAGCAGAGAGATGATAAGTCTCATATATTAGCGTGGCATTTGGAGAACTCTCCAATTTTTAGTTGCACATTGAACTTTTCAGCAAAAATGCCATTTCCAGAATTGTATTGGGATGTGTGCCTTGCTGTTGGTGCTCTTTATTTGTAGTTTTGAGGTATTTTTTTGTTTTCTTCTATCATATGCTTCATTTGCTTCTGATTTGGCATGATTCTATGGGGTTTTGAGTGAGTTACAAGAAATTTAGTGGGTTTCAGGATGGCTGGTTCTGCATTTTCCTTGTATTTGATTTCAGAACAAGTATTATTGGTTAGAATGTGTTAGTGAACTCATAAGATTTTTACTTCACTCTATCTCCTTTCACATTTCTATCATTGTAAGAATTGCTTCAGTAGTACTGACCAATTCATTCTATGTTGTATTTCCTGTTGAATAAGTGGAAGAGGATGTCTTAGCCACCTGTATGTTTGTAATTCAGTTTTGTCCTCCCACTGAGCAAGTGGTTGAGTGATATTGTCCTCCCAATGAGATATGTGGTTAAGTGATAGTTTCATTTAAAAAGTCCTCCTGCTGCATAAGCGGTAGAGTGATTTGATTCTATTATGCTTTGTTGCCTTGGCTGGTTTACCGCCAAGTTTGTGTTCTTCATCCCACTGAAAAGTGGAAGGGGCTAGCTTGCCGCCCAGTTTTGTAATTGAATTGTAATTTCCAGTGGATTAGAAAGCTAACGAACCCCTTGTCACCATATGCTCTCAACTTCCCACATTGGGCTCTTGGTGATCAGAAAGTGGAAGGGTTACCTTTTAGCAGCATTTGGTTTCCATTTTCCTAACCATAACAAGTGTTGTGTTGAAAGTAATTGTGGAAAAATTCAAAAAAAAAAGAGAGGGAATTTACAGTGGTATCAGAGCTCATTTTTCCTACCAGCCTGTGAAGTCAAGGTAAATAGAGTTCTCCATGAGTGACAGAGACGTCTGCTACTACAACAGAGAACAAAAACGCTAGCAGTATCCGATCCCTACAGTGCCTTGTGAAGAGACTTTTTCAGAAGTCTTGAGAAACAAAGATAAGGAAGTTGATTCAATAGACTCAGTAGATTCAATGGGGGAAAGATTTTTTGGATAGGGTGAAAAAGCTATGGCTGTATAGAAAATAGAAAAGAAATTTGACACTATGATGGACATGATGTTCCAGATGATAGCCACCTTTAGGTTGAATGGTGGAGGAGGGCATAATCAAGATCCAAATCAGAATATGAGTGGTAATAATGGCAGTACTTCCAACAACTCCGGTGGTAATGGGAATGGCAGCAACAATGGCAGCCATGGAACTGGAATGCCTGTTGGATCGATGACTAGACCATTGCAACCTGTTTTCCTTCCAAGGGAAACACCTCCTCCTGAAGTGGAAGTTCCTATAGCTGAGGAGATTCGGGCCAGCTTTGTGGAGTATGCAACATTTCCCCAAGAGATTTGAAATGCTATGTCTCTTGACCAATACATGAATCAAAAGAAGAGAAGGGAAGGGATATATGATAATCATTACTCCACCCCCAAATTTTTCCAACGAGCCCTTGGGAAGGTCACTCTAGCACACTTCGATGGAAGCAGTGTGAGCACGACTAGAGCTTGGGTGCAGAATTTGGACAACTACTTGTCCTTGAGACCCATGCCCTAAGAAGAGGCCTTCAAGTTCGCCACCTTGCACCTAGATGGAGCTGCTCATGAGTGATGGTACCATGGGTTGATCACCCTTGGTCACAATTTGATCCATACCTATACTGCATTCACCAACAAGTTGATAGAAAGATTTGATACCAAGGATCAAGAGGTGAAGTTTAGAGAGTTAGCACAACTCAAGCAACAGGGTTCTATGGACACCTTCATAACTGAATTTCAGAGTCTTTCAGTTATGGTTAGTAGTATCTTGGAGAAAAGACTGGTGGTCCTATTCACTGGAGGACTTGAAGAGCCATTGAGAGGTTGGGTAAAAGCCTTTGACCCGCCCACCTTGGCTGATGCAATCAAGAAGGATAGAAGCATGGAGTTGGCTGCCCCTAAGTCTAAATTTCAGTCAAAGCCTTTCCCATTTCGTAAGGACAAGAAGAAATTTATTAATCAGCCTAAGAAGTTCCCTCCCCGTATGGATGATGAGCTCCGTCAAGAGCTTCAGAGGAATAATTTATGTTACTAATGCAAGGAACCTTGGGTTCTGGGTCATAGATGCCATGGAAGGGGTAATGCTCGGCAAATGGAAGCATATTCAGTTGATGGATCAGATTCAAAAATTTCAGAACAACAGCTTGACTCGGAGGAAAGTGAGTATGAAGTGGCTCCAAAAGGGCCTAAAAGTGATCAAGATGATAAGGGTATAGTTGCCCAACTCTCTAGCTTCCACAAGAATGAATCATTCAGAGTTAAAGGATCATTGGGAGAGCACCGACTTGTTGCTCTAATTGATACAAGAGCAACTCACAACTTCATTCATGCTAGGATTGTTGCCAAGAGAGGTCTTATCATTAATGACATTGAATACTTCAAGGTCATGGTGGCTAATGGATCGACAATTTGTTGTAAACAGATGGTGTTGAACATGCCAATGAAGCTTGGTAATTATGAAGTCAAGGATGACTTCTATCTTGTCAATATTGGAGGGACCAATGATGTGGTCCTAGGTATTCAGTGGTTGTGATCTCTTGGTGAGATCACTCTTAACTTGCAAACCATGGAATTAAAGTTCATGACTGAAGGGAAGAAGGTGGTTTTGTGAGGAATGTCTAATGGGGTCTGCAGATTGTATCCTTGAAGAGGATGGAGAGGCTGATCCGTCATAACCAAGTAGAGTGGGCAACAAAATGTGTGTTAATGCTATCAAACTCATTAGAAGACAAGGGAAACTACACTATTGATATTCTAGCTCTAATCACAAACAAGAGCAAGGCCTTTGGAAATCCGCCACTTAGAAGATCTCCTGAGTATATGGTCATGCCATCCCACTCATCTGAAGAAAGAAGAAACTATCCTGAAGACATTCAGGCTTTGATTTCAAAGAGGAGCAAGGTATTTGAGACTCCACCCTCAGGTAGGCTGCCTGAGCACAGTACTGGACACATCATTGAGTTGGAAGAGGGTACTAAGCCTATCATGATTACTCCTTACCATTACCCAAAGAAGCAAAAGGATGAGATTGAAAAAGCCATTAAGGAGCTTCTAGACATGGGTTGCATTAGGCCAAGCAAGAGCCCCTTTGCTTCGACTGTTGTATTGGTGAAGAAGAAGGATGGAACCATGCATATGTGCGTGGATTACCAAGCCTTAAATCAGAAAACCATCAAGAATCGGTACCCCATTCTGAGGATTGATGAGCTGCATGGTGTTGTGTACTTCTCCAAGATAGATCTCAGATCGGGATACCATCAAATTAGAATGAGGGCTTCTAATGTGGAGAAGACTGCTTTCAGATGCTACTTCGGGCACTTCGAATTTCTAGTCATGCCTTTTGGTTTGACTAATGCTCCAACCACATTTCAGTCCTGCATGAACAAAATCTTTCAGAAGCAGTTGAGGAAGTTTGTGCTCATATTCTTCGATGACATCCTCATCTTCAGTAAGTCTTGGAAGGAGCACTTACAACACTTAGATGAAATTCTTAGCATTCTAGAGTCTGAATCATTGTTTTCCAAAGAATGTAATTGTGAGTTTGGAATGAGGGAGTTGCTCTACTTGGGGCACATCATCAATGCAAAGGGTGTGAAGGTGGATCCTGAAAAGATTAAAGTTATCCTTGATTGGCCACCACCTGAGAACATAACTCATTTGAAAGGATTCATGAGTCTATGCGGTTTTTACAAAAGATTTGTGAAGGGTTATTCTCAGTTGGTTGCCGCCCTCATAGATCTCACTAAGAAAGGAGCCTTCGAGTTGTCTGCAAAGGTACAAATAATGTTTGATCAGTTTAAGGAAATCATGAGCTCATGCCCAGTTTTGGCCTTACCAAATTTCACCAAGCCTTTTGAACTGCAATGTGATGCATTAGGGGAAGGTTTTGGTGCAGTTCTTATGCAAGACAAACACCCTACTGTCTTTGAAAGTAGAAAGTTGAGAGGGTCTAAAAGGCTATATTCAATCTATGACAAGGAGATGCTTGCCATAATACATGCCCTTGTAAAATTCAAGCAGTACCTGGTGGGAAGTAGGTTCGTTGTTAAGACTGATCATAATAGTCTTAAGCATTTCATGCACTAGAAAGATTTGAATGAAAGGCAACATAAGTGGGTTAGTAAGCTTCAATCTTATGACTTCGACATTGAGTATGTGAAAGGGAATAAAAACATAGTGGTAGATGCCCTTTCACAGAGACCCCATCTAAACTCTATATGTGAGCTTACTGCTGATTGGAGGGACCTATTGCTTGCTGATTATGCCAAAAATCAGTTTGCAACTAGCATTGTTGAAGGCACTTTTCATGATGAAAAGTATAGTTTGGTTGATGGATTGATTTTGTATAAGGGAAGGATCCTTATTCTACCTGAATCAAAGTTGAAGGAGAAGGTATTGCAGACTTTTCATGACATTCCTCTTGCTGGCCACCAAGGTTTTTTCGAGACTTACAAGAAGATCCAAGAGAGATTCTCTTGGAAAGGGTTGAAGAGAGATGTCTTAAAGTATGTAAAGGAATGCCATACTTGTCAGAAGAATAAAGATGAACACACAACACCCGCTGGTTTATTGCAACCATTGCCAATTCCTAGTCAAAAATGGGAAAGTGTCTCTATGGATTTCATCACTGGGTTGCGAAAGGCTAGTGGGAAGGATTGTATCTATGTGGTGGTGGATAGATTGACAAAATTTGCTCATTTTTTTGCCATCACTAGCTCATTTTCAGCAGCTCAGGTTGCTGATTTTTTTTGACAAGTTCCTAAGCTCCTTTTGGTAAGAGATTTTCAGATTATGTGGTATTGTGCTAACCCCAAGCACGAGTTACCATCCCCAGATAGATGGACAAACATAGATAGTAAATAAGTGGTTAGAGGGTTACTTGAGGAACTAAGTTTGAGAACAACAGAAGGCTTGGGTAAGATGGATACATCTTGGTGAATACTGCTACAATTCCACTTATCACATGTCCATTAGGATGTCTCCTTTCATGGCACTTTATGGTTATGAGGCCCCTAGCTTTGTTGATTTGGTTTTTGGAGATAGTAGAGCACCTCAGGATAGGGATATGGTTCAACAGTGTCAGGACATTCTGAAGGCATTAAAGGATAACCTCTAGATTGCACAGAACCGACAGAAGTTGTATGCTGATCAACAACATATTGAGCGCTCATTTGAGGTTAATGAGATGGTCTACCTAAGACTTTAGCCCTTCAGACAATCTACTCTCAAGAAGAGTGGAGCGGAAAAACTCAAGCCACGTTTTTATGGTCCATTCGGGGTCATCAGGAGAGTGGGAGTTGTGGCTTACAAGTTGGAGCTACCAGTGAGTATCCAAGTGCATAATGTCTTCCATGTATCACACCTCAAAAAGGCGCTTGGGCACAATGTGATAGTCTCTCATGATCTGCCTCCTTTGGATGAAGAGGGAGAACTTGTACTAGTTCCTGAGGCCATCCTTGATATCAAGGAACGATTGTTCAGGAGGAGAACCATCCGAGAGTATTTGTCTAAGTGGAAGGACCTACCGGTGGAGGATGCTACTTGGGAGAATGAGGAGGTTTACAACATCCTGGCTTGCAAATGATTGAGGACAAGCAATTTTGGGAAGGGTAGATTGTAATGTCCCCTTCCTTGTGATTTTGTATTCAGTGGTCCATTGGCCTATTTAGAAGACCCATAGGCTATGTGAAAAGATGAATTAAGGGTTCCCATGTTCCTTGGATTTCCGACCAGACTTGTTAGGGGTGGAAGGTGAACTTACTATTTTTAGTAAATTAGGGTTCGACTGTTAGGATGGTACAAAGTTGCTAAGCTCGCCAAGCTTTTTCTCTGGTTGTGAAGATAACGATTTTTGGAGCATTATTTCATGACTTACTATTTTTAGTAAGTAGTAGTTTGGGGTATTCTATTTTTGGCAGTCCTAGATTTGGTCCTGTCCCAGCACAATTCAGTGATCCTCATTATTCAGCCTCATCTGGATTCTGTTAATAATCAGTACTGGAACTATAAGCAATTTAATTAAATATTATTCCTTATCCTAAGGTTATTATTTAATTATTTTATCACTTATTGATGTTATGGGAAATTGTGCAAAATATAATATTTTTCCTAAGTCATGATTGGGCGATTTATTTGGAGAATTAAAGGGAGACTTCATTCTTTATATTTTAAAGAATTTATAATGTTAAAAATCGTGGCCTCTCTCCTTGGTGTGATTTTGACTTGGGAAAGTGAACGCCACTTTGGGTCCACCATGAAATGAAATGCAATTGGAATGAGGCGAAATTGGGAGGCAGTTTTATTTGAATTTCAAATTGGAAAAGCTATATAAACAGAGGTTGGGCTCCTCATTTGGGATCTAGAGAAAATATATCTTTATGCTGTTGGAATAACTCTAGACATTCTTTGAGGGTGAATACCTCTATATTCTTCCTTCCAATTTCGAGTGTGAGACATCACTCCTAGCTGTGGTGCATATTGGTGAGCTTCTTGGTGATTTTTGGGTGTGTTGGTGAAGTTTGGTGTGTGCTGCTGGTTTTTTGGTATTGCTAGTGTGTGTCGGCTGAAAGTGTATTTCGCTCATAGTTACCTGTGTGTTGAATGCATCATTATGGGTGAGGGCTCATTGGAAGCGTACCAAAGAGATGATAAGTCTCCTATATTGGTGTGGCATTTGGAGAACTCTCCAATTTTTAGTTGCACATCAAACTTTTCAGTAAAAATGCCATTTCTAGAATTGCATTGGGATGCATGCCTTGTTGTTGGTGCTCTTCATTTGCAGTTTTGAGGTATTTTTTTGTTTTCTTCTGTCATATGCTTCATTTTCTTCTAGTTTGGCATGATTCTATGGGGTTTTGAGTGAGTTACAAGCAATTTAGTGGGTTTCGGGATGGTTGGTTCTGTGTTTTCCTTGTATTTGATTTCAGAGTAGCAAGTAGTATTATTGGTTAGAATATGTTAGTGAATTCATAAGATATGTACTTCACTCTATCTCCTTTCACATTTCTATCATTGTAAGAATTGCTTCAATAGTACTGACCAATTCATTCTATGTTGTATTTCCCACTGAACAAGTGGAAGAGGATGGCTTAGCCGCCTACATGTTTGTAATTCAGTTTTGTCCTCCCACTGAGCAAGTGGTTGAGTGATATTGTCCTCCTGCTGAGATATGCGGTTGAGTGATAGTTTCATTTAAAAATTCCTCCCACTGCATAAGTGGTAGAGTGATTTGGTTCTATTATGCTTTGTTGCCTTGGCTGGTTTACTGCCAAGTTTGTGTTCTTCATCCAGTGAAAAGTGGAAGGGGTTGGCTTGCCACCCAGTTTTGTAATTGAATTGTAATTTCCAGCGGATTAGAAATCTAACGAACCCCTTGTCACCGTATTCTCTCACCTTCCCACATTGGGCTCTTGGTGATCAGAAAATGGAAGGATTACCTTTCAGCAGCATTTGGTTTTCATTTCCTAACCATAACAAGTGTTGTGTTGAATGTAATTGTGGAAAAAAACAAAAACAAATACGAGGGAATTTTACAAATCCTCAACTCGATCAAATCATCACATAGCATCATGAAATCAATAAATAATGAAGTATCTCTAGTTGATTCAACATATCAAACAGATAAACCGACCAGATCAACTCACTATAATCACCGGATCACCAAACAATTCTCTACAACACCAAAACACAGGAATATATTTACATCAACGACACCAACATATCCCAGCAACAACAATATCCAACAATCTCCCCCTTTGGCATTGATGGAAACATATGAATGTGAAAAACAATCAATGAAAAATAATAAATCAACACCATAAAACTCCAACAATCTCCCCTAAGATCATGCACACAAAGCTACAAAGATAAGGTAATTTTTCACATGCTTCTCTTCTCCTTTGATAGAAATGCCAAAGACAAAATACACATCATGCATCTCTACCTCTAAGAAGGACAATCTCTATCCCTTAGAATAAACTCACAGATATGAACAACATAATGACTACCCTGGCTGAGTAGCAACACCAACTCATCAACTTGGATAAGAAGATAAGACCATGAAGTCCATCAGATTGATGCATCTCAATGCACCTAGTTCTCATCAGGAGGGGAAAAGACCCCTAACTCATCTCTCAAATAGACAAATGTATCTATAGATAAATTCTTACTGAAGATATTTGTAATCTGATCCTTTGTAGATACATACTCCAATTTGACTTCTTCATCGCTGACTTTCTCCCTCAAGAAATGATACTTAATTGATATATGCTTTGTTTTTTAGTGCAATACGAAATTCTTGGAAATATTAATAACACTTGAATTGTCACAATATATATCAGTAGGCTCATCATACACAACCCTAATGTCCTTCAACATCTGCTTCATCCAAACTACTTGAGTATAGTTACTATCTCAACAACAATGTATTCGGCTTCATTAGTAGATAGAGATATAGCATCTTGTTTCTTACTTGCCCATAAAACCAATTTCTTCCCCAAAAATAAAGCTCCATTGATAGTGCTCTTCCGGTCATCTACATCACCTGCCCAATTAGTATCAGGATAAGCACATACCATGAAATCATTATTCTTCAGATACCACAAGCCATAATCAATAGTTCCCTTCAAGTATCTAAAAAACCTTCTTCATAGAAGTGACATGACTCTCTTTAGGATCAGCTTGAAATATGGCACAAAGAAAAACAACATGCATAATATCTAGTCTAGTCTGAGTCAGGTACAACAGTCCACCAACCATAGATGTATACAAGGTTTGATTAACTTTCTAAGATTCATATTTCTTAGACAACTTACATCCAGTCACTATAGGAGTTCCAACAGGTTTAGAATGAGCTAACCTAAATTTCTTCAACAGTTTCTTTGCATACTTAGATTGAGAAATGAAAATGACTTTTCCAGTCTATGTAATTTGTGATCCTAAGAAGAATTTCATTTCACCTATCATAGTCATCTCAAATTCCTTTTGCATATCATCAGCAAACTTCATACTCAAATCATCACCTCCTCCAAAAATAATGTTATCAAGAAATACTACAACAATCAAAATGTTATTTTTATCAACCTTAAAAGTATAAAATACTGTCAATAGTACCTTTACAAAATCCCAACTTCATCAAATACTTGTCTAATCTAGCATACCAGCCTGTAGGGGGTTGCTTCAGTCCATACAATGCTTTCTTCAATCTACATACCATGTCTCCTTCATCTGATAATAAAATTCCTTATGGTTGCTCAATGTAGACTTCCTCTTGCAAATATCCATTCAAAATGGTTGACTTGACATCAATCTAATATACCTTGAAATTCTTGTAAGAATCAATGCAAGCATCAATCTAACAACTTCAATTCTAGCTACCAGAGAAAAATTCTCCTCATAATCAACACCTTCCATCTGAGCCCATCCTTTACATACCAATCTTGCTTTGTTTCTTACCACTTCACCAACTTCATTCAGTTTATTCTGGAACACCCATTTAGTGCCAATCACATTCTTGTCTTTAGGTCTCAGAACAAGCTCCCATGTGTTATTCTTCTCAATCTGATTCAACTCTTCCTCCATAGATTTTATCCAATTTTCATCCTTACATGCTTCAACAACATATTTTGGTTCAATCTTGGAAATCAGGCATATCTCTTCAACAACAATCCTTCTCCTAGTCATCACACCTTTGTATTTGTTACCAATAATCTGATTGTTTGAATGATTTAATTTCACATACCTCAGAGTCTTCTGATTATTCTGATTCTCTTGAACTTCTTCACCATAGGCAACAATATTAGAAGTAATTGTCTCTACCAGAGCATTCTGCTTCAAGATCTTAGTTTGTGCAAGCTTAGAAACAATATACCAATCATCAATCTTATATCTGCATGCTTTGATCTGCTTCCCATGACATTCATCAACCTTCACATTTGCACTTTCCACTATCTTCTTCAACCTATTATTGTAAAACCAGTAGGCTTTGCTCTTACTAGAATATCCCAAGAAGATTCTTTCATCACATCTTGCATCAAACTTCCCTATATCCTCATCTCTTTTGATATAAAATTTTCTTCCAAAAACTCTAAAATATCTTATTGTAGGAACATTACCAAACCATAGCTCATAAGGAGTTTTACTAGAATCACCTTTTATATGCACCTGGTTGAATGTGTAAACAATAGTACTAACAACTTTTCTCCAAAAGGTTTGTGCAACATTTCCTTCAATCAACATAGTCCTAGAAACATTCAAAATAGTTTTGTTCTTCCTTTCAACAACTCTATTCTGCTGAGGGGTTCTAGGAGCAGATAATTGTCTTCGAATTTCGTTCCCACAAAATAAATCAAACTCACTAGATGTGAATTCTCCTCCTTTGTAAGATCTTAGACACTTCAGCTTCAACCCTTTCTCAGCATCCACCTTAGCTTTTAATATCTTGAATTTCTCCAGTGCTTCTGATATCTCCCTTATAAAGGTAACCCACATCATTCTAGCGTAGTCATCAATCAAAAACATGAATTACTTGTTGATGGGATGGGGTATGGGATAGACTAGCCTATTCTATGCTCTTGGATCCTTTCCTTGGATCACCTGGTGTTCTCTTCACACCCTAGGGTCTCTAGGACTTCCCCTGCTTGAGGAATCTCCTGACCTTGCCCAATCCACCCACCAATGAGTTGGAATGCTGCTCCTAAGGTCTCACCTACTCATGAGACTCAAAACCCCTTACTATGGCTCATAAGGGCTTGGCTTGTCCTACTACTTCCTAGGTCTTAGAAAGGATAGGTCATGTCTCTAACAAGGTTTTTCCACCCATCCATGTGCCCCCAAGAGGTTTCAAGATTCCAACCCCTTACCAATTTCACTATTTTGTGTTTTTGCTTAAAAAATAGGGCTACAAGGATTTTGACCAATTAGGCCTCCTACCCGGTCCTTTAGGACCCCCTCTCACAATGATGCACAAACAACCTAAACTCCCAAAATGAACTACCATTCATTTGGAAAGGGCTCAAGGATTTCTCTGGTTTTGGGCCTCCAAGTGGTCGTACAGTGCCCTAAGTGGATTTTAAGGTTTTTAAGGGTTTTGTGAGGGTTTTTAGGCCTGCCAGGGACACAGTGTGTGTTTGCTGCTCTTGCCACCTTGTTTGGATTGGTGGAAGATCCTCCTTCACACCAATAATGCTTCACTCACCCCTCTACAACTCCTCCAAAGGGTGCCTTCTTCTTTGTCCTTCCTTGCTCTCCAAGACCTCTGCAACTTGACCCTTCCTAGCCGGGCACTGTTAAGTCTCGCCTAGGATTGGGTCTTTTGATGGCTTCCCTGCGTTTTCAAGGGCCCTTCTTGCATTGAACTATAGTACAAGTTCTGCACTCTCATTTCCTATGGTTTCATAGTGGTTCCACAATGGGGAATGGAGTTATGCAGCCATTACACAACCTAGTCGAAAACTGGACAGTAAGGAGCAAATTCACAAAATATTTACAAGCACTCCTCCATTAAAAATAAAAACCTAATCTAAATTCTCATAAAGAAAGTATTTACACCATAGAAAACATTTCACACAGTTTTGCACACAAATCAGTCCATTAACTTGCTTGGTTGCTTCATTCAAACTGACTGGTAACCAACAAAACAGTCACAGTCAGGTCAGTTTGCTTGGGCCGTATAATGTCTAACATCCAACCCATTAATTTAGGGTTTGGAAATACTTATATTACCCTCTCCTCGATCCTTGTGCCCATATTAGGGTTGTCTACGCCAAACTAAGTATTTTGGCTTCTAGTTGAAATAGTTGCTTGACAACTTTTAAAAGTTGTCATGCAACTTTTGCAACTTTTGAGCAACTTTCTCAATGTTGCTTTTCTTGACTCCTAGACCCATATTGGGCCAACCTAAGGACACCACCATGCTATGTAAGACCCCTAAATACCTCAAAGGCACACATACCCTCTATTTTCAAGAAAATCTCAATCTTGGCTTATGACCCTAAGACCTCAACTAGGACCTTAACTATGACAAATGAGCACATGGCTCTTTATTTTATATATAATGGCTTCAAAAGAAGCATAAAACCAACAAAAAAAAGAAGGAGGAAGAGCTTGGAAGGGTGCTCATGCACCATACTCCGCCTCTGCACACAACTAAGAAATAGAAGAAGAGATGAGAGCTGGGTCTATGCCAAGTGTCTTGAACCTGCTCTCTTCAACCCAGGTAGCTTCAGACTCAGGCTGACCTGCCCACTTCACCAAGTGTTCCATGTAGACCTGGTGTCTAGTGGATTTCTTTACTTTGGATTCCAAGATCTCCTCTGCTATAGGCTTCTTCACCTATGGTAAGACATTAACATCTAGGTCCTGCAGTACCTTGGCTTGGCTCTCAGTCTGCCCTTCTATCTCACCCCTGTACATGATCAGGTCAACAACATTAAAGACTGGTGATATAGCCAAATCTGAAGGCAGGTCAACCTTGTAAGCATTCTCACCATATTTTGATAGGATTCTACAAGGTCCTACCCTCTTCATCTGCAGTTTAGTAGGCTTGCCACTTTGCATCCTAGCTTTGCTCAAATGGACCATCACATAGTCACCCACCTTGAACTGAACTTCTCTCCTTTTCTCATCCATTTTTGCTTTTAGTTTTTGAGTGGATTCAAGGATGGCTTTCTTGACTTGCTCTTGAACTTCCTTGATGGTTTGAGTGAAGTCCTCTGCTTGCCCACTCTTCATCTCCAAAGTACCAAGGTTTCTCAACTCACATACTCCCCTTGGATGTTTGCCATACACAACCTCAAAAGGACTTCTACTAGTGGTCCTATTCACACTATCATTATATGCATACTCTGCTTGAGGAATGATTAGGTACCATGTCTGCCCATACTCCTTAGTTAAACACCTCAACAAGTTACCTAACACCCTGTTGATAACTTCAATTTGACCATCAGTTTGAGGATGGTAAGCTGAGCTAAATGAAAAGTTAGTTCCTAATCTCCTCCATAATGTTTTCCAAAAATGGCCCATGAACTTGTTGTCCCTGTCTGAAACAATGCTTAAAGGGAGTCCATGAATCCTAACAATCTCCTTCAAGAAGAGATGTGCAACATAGCTAGCATCATGTGTAGTCTTACATGGTATGAAATGGCTC
Source organism: Cryptomeria japonica (assembly GCF_030272615.1). Taxonomy (NCBI): domain Eukaryota; kingdom Viridiplantae; phylum Streptophyta; class Pinopsida; order Cupressales; family Cupressaceae; genus Cryptomeria; species Cryptomeria japonica. Next base: position 166,471 of record NC_081414.1, read on the forward strand.
ATCTTGGAAAATCTATCTAGTACCACATAGATGATGTCCATACCTGTCTTTGTCTTGGGAAGTCCTACAACAAAGTCCATGCTTATACATTCCCAAGGTCCATTTGGGACCGGCAATGGTTGATAGAGACTAGCATTGCTTGATCCTCCCTTTGCTCTTTGGCATACACCACATTGCTCCACATACCTCTTCACATCTCTTGGCAACTTTGGCCAATAATAGTACCTCTGTACTAAATCCAAGGTTTTGTTGACACCAAAGTGTCCACTTAAATTGCCATTGTGTTTCTCTTGGATGAGGTTTTCCCTCATGGATCCTCTTGACACACACAACTAATTACCTTTGAACAAGAGACCATTTTGGAGAGTGTAAAATGAATACTCACCATGGAAATGGTTCTCAAACTCCTTGCAAACCTTGCAAGCTGATGAGAAGTCTTCATCTCCTTCATAGAGGTCCTTGAAACCTTCTATTCCCATGCTCTGCAACTGTAGTTCTTGAACTGTCAACAACTTCCTGCTTAATGCATCTGCCACCTTGTTGAGTTGCCCCTTCTTATGCTTGATGGTGATGGTGAAGGTGAAGGATTGGAGGTACTCCATCCATTTCAAATGTCTATTTCTAAGCTTATCTTGAGTGTTAATGTAACTCAATGCCTGATTGTCTGTGAACACCACAAATTCCTTTGGGAGTAGGTAATGTCTCCATTTCTTTAGAGACTGCACTAATGCATACAACTCTAGGTCATAGACTGAGTACTTCTTCTTTGCTTCATTAAGCTTCTCACTGAAAAATTCCATAGGTCTTCCCTCTTGACTCAATACACCCCCTACTGCAATTCCACTTGCATCACACTCCAAAGTGAAGAGCTTATCAAAAGTAGGTAGGAGAAGGATAGGTTTTGTGGCTACTTCCTGCTTCAACAATTGAAATGTTTTGTCAGCCTGCTCAGTCCATTTAAACTTAGTTTTAAGGCCTCCTTTTATGGTGTCAAGGACTGGTGCACATATGCCACTGAAGTTCCTCACAAACTTTCTATAGAATTGAGCTAATCCATGGAAACTCCTAACTTCAGTCCCTGTTCTAGGTGCAGGCCAATTCAAGATTTCCTCCACTTTTCTTGGATCCATTTTCAAGGTTCCTTTAGACACAACAAATCCTAAGTAGACCAGCTCTTTCTTCAAGAAGTCACACTTCTCTAGGTTGATGGATAATTTCTCCTCATGCAACCTCTCTAAGACTAATCTCAAATGCTCAAGGTGCTCCTCTTTGGTTCTGCTATAGATGAGAATGTCATCTAGGTACACCACCACAAATCTTCCTGTGAAATCCTTTAACACCTCATTCATCAACCTCATGAAGGTGCTTGGGGTATTGGTGAGTCCAAATGGCATCACAAGCCATTCATACAACCCTTCTGTGGTCTTGAAAGGAGTCTTCCACTCATCACCCTCCTTGATTCTAATATGGTGATAACCACTTTTAAGGTCCAATTTGGTGAAATACATAGCACCTCCTCGACAGTCCATTAAATCTTCTATTCTAGGATTAGGAAACCTATACCTTATGGTGATCCTATTGATTTCCCTTGAATCAGTGCAAAGTCTCCACTTACTCCTTTTTTGGATGCTATCACTACCGGGATTGCACATGGGCTGATTCTCTTCTTAATCAGTCCTTGTTCCAATAACTCCTACACTTGCCTTGCTACTTCCTTATTCTGATCAAGTGTGAGCCTGTATGAGCTTTGTTAGGTAGGGATGCTCCAGGAACAAAGTCTATTTGATGACTTATAGACCTTCTTGGTGGGAGTGTTGCAAGTGCTCCATCACTCACTATATCCTTAAACTCTTGCAACATTTGTTTCACCTCCTTGGGTACTTCTGCCTGCAACTTGTCTTCTTCCTCTTTTGGTTCACAAAGATGGCACACTTCACTATCTCCTCCTCATGTAGCAAGTTTAAGAACTCTTTACTAGTAGCCAATAAGATACTAGGTGTTCTTGAAGTTCCCTCCTCATTTTCTGTCAAAGACTAAATCTTAAAGGTCTTGTTGTCCTTCTTGAATGAAATGGAGTTCTCCTCTCCATCATAGATCACCTTCCTATCAAATTGCCAGGGTCTACCTAGTAATAGGTGACAGGCATCCATTGGTAACACATCACAAAGGATCTTATCCTTGTATCCTCCAATAGAAAACTCTACCCAAGTCTGTTCATTGACTAGCACACTCTGCTCATGATTCAACCATGTCACCTTGTATGGGTTAGTGTGGGGTATCCTTGTAAGTTTCAACTTCCTAACTGCCTCTTCTGATATGATGTTGTCAGTTGAGCCTGAATCAACTATCACCTTGCACACTTTACCAAGAACTTTGCATCTCACCCTAAACAATGCTCTCCTATGCTTAGGTTCATTCTTGACTGGCTGTCTTATCAAGACCCTATTGAACATCAGATTTTCTCCAATCTCTAATTCAATATGGTCGACTTCAAGTGTCTTACTGCTTGAAGAGTCTTCACGTGCATAAGCAACCCTCTTTCCACTGTTTGATGAGGTAGGCTTGTCAAGGCATCTATATGCCGGATGTCCCAATTGTCCATAGTTGTAACACTTCATAGTTGCAAAGTAGGAGTTACCTCTGCCGGTACCTCTACCCCTACTTGGACCACCTTGTGCACCTCTTCCTCTATAATGGCCCCCTCTGAGACTAGTTTCACTACCATGTTCAGTCAACTTGGCTTCTCCTTGGTTCCTCTGCTCATTTGCCTTGCTTTGGTAACCACCTCGGTGATTCATTTGTTCTCTACCTCTGCCTCTACCCCTGTTATTGGAGTCTCCTTTCCTTTTGTTCCTCTCTTCCACCTTGACAGCAAGCTGATGACATTTTTGAATAGTAGTAGGAGTCCATAAGCTTATCTCCTCTTGAATGTTCCACTTTAGGCCGCTTAGATACCTAGCCACCTTAATAGATTCATCTTCTTGGACTTTGGATCTAAGACAAAGTTTTTGAAATTCTTTGGTGTAGGAGGTCACATCAAGGTCTTTTTGCTTCAATCCCTGTCTTGTCTTATGAAGTTGGACTTCATAATCCTCTAGTAAGTAATTCTCTTTGATCTTGCTCACCATGGCCTTCCAATTGGCATTAGGTAGGTTCCCCATGCTAACTCTCTCTTCTTGCAGGTACTTCCACCATGTCAAAGCTGCTCCCCTTAATCTTGATTTGGCAACCTTAACCTTTTGAGCCTCTGTCACTCCCTCACACTCAAAGTGGTTTTCCATGCCTCAATCCATTCCATAACAGTGTCAATGTCCATCCTTCCACTGAAATGTGGTAATCATTAAAAAACTTTGGTGTTCAAAGCCTTAATAGCCTTCACAAAAGGTTCTTCATTAAACAAGGGATCTGGTTTAGGTATAATGTCATCTATGTCTATAGTTTTCTTGCCTTTATCCTTGGTGTCTTCTCCCCAAGGGCCTTATGTCCTCTGATCCACCACTTCCTGTAGTTTATCCCTTATCTCACTCATAGCTTCTTCAAGGAGTCTATTCTTCTCCTTCTACTCTTCTACCTCCCTAGCTAGCTCTGCATTAGTGACCATCCTGCTCTCCTCTACTGATTCACCAGTATATAGAGACATACACAGTCCAACAAATCTTTAACTTGGCTCTGATACCAATCTGATGGGATGGGGTATGGGATAGACTAGCCTAGTCTATGCTCTTGGATCCTTTCCTTGGATCACCTGGTGTTCTCCTCACACCCTAGGGTCTCTAGGACTTCCCCTGCTTGAGGAATCCCCTGACCTTGCCCAATCCACCCACCAATGAGTTGCAATGCTGCTTCTAAGGTCTCACCTACTCATGAGACTCAAAACCCCTTACTATGGCTAATAAGGGCTTAGCTTGTCCTACTACTTCCTAGGTCTTAGCAAGGATAGGTCAGGTCTCTAACAAGGTTTTTCCACCCATCCATGTGCCCCCAAGAGGTTTCAAGATTCCAACCCCTTACTGATTTCACTATTTTGTGTTTTTGCTTAAAAAATAGGGCTACAAGGGTTTTGTGAGGGTTTTTAGGCCTGCCAGGGACACAGTGTGTGTTTGCTGCTCTTGCCACCTTGTTTGGATTGGTGGAAGCTCCTCCTTCACACCAATAATGCTTCACTCACCCCTCTACAACTCCTCCAAAGGGTGCCTTCTTCTCTGTCCTTCCTTTCTCTCCAAGACCTCTGCAACTTGACCCTTCCTAGCCGGGCACTGTTCAGTCTCACCTAGGATTGGGTCTTTTGATGGCTTCCCTGCATTTTCAATGGCCTTGCTTGCATTGAACTATAGTACAAGGTCTGCACTCTCATTCCCCATGGTTTCATGGTGGTTCCACAATGGGGAATGGAGTTATGCAGCCATTTACACAACCCAGTCCACAACTGGACAGTAAGGAGCAAATTCATAAAATATTTACAAACACTCCTCCCTTACAAATAAAAACCTAATCTAAATGCTCACAAAGAAAGTATTTACACCATAGAAGAAATTTCACACAGTTTTGCATGCAAATCAATCCATTAAGTTGCTTGGTTGCTTCATTCAAACTGACTGGTAACCAATAAAACAGTCACAGTCAGGTCACTTTGCTTGGGCCATACAATGTCTGACATCCAACCCATTAATTTAGGGTTTGGAAATACTTATACTACCCTCTTTTCATTCTATGTGCCCATATTAGGGTTGTCCATGCCAAACTAAGGATTTTGGCTTCTAGGTGAAAAAGTTGCTTGACAACTTTTAAAAGTTGTCATGCAACTTTTGCAACTTTTGAGCAACTTTCTCAATGTTGCTTTTCTTGACTCCTAGACCCATATTGGGCCAACCTAAGGACACCACCATGCTATTTAAGACCCCTAAACACCTCAAAGGCACACATACCCTCTATTTTCAAGAAAATCTCAATCTTGGCTTATGACCCTAAGACCTCAACTAGGACCTTAACTATGACAAATGAGCACATGGCTCTTTATTTTATATACAATGGCTTCAAAAGAACCATAACACCAACAAAACAAAGAAGGAGGAAGAGCTTAGAAGGGTGATCCTACACCACTTGTCAACCTACATGCTTCTCACTCTTGTAGAACCACACAAGTCAGTATACACAAGATCTAATAACCCATTAGATGTATATAACTTTCTCTTAAATGTAGTTCTTGTTTGTTTTCCCAATTGACATTCTTTACATATTAGATTAGAAGGATTTAAAATCTTAGCCAAATCTATAACAAATTGAGTAGAACTTATCCTTATCATGTAGTCAATATTAACATGACATATCCTTTTATGACACAACCAACTTTCATCAATCTATGCAATCAAACAACTTTTCTCATCGACATTCAAGTGAAAGATATTACCTTTAGTTTTAGTCCCTGATGCAATCTCTATATTGGAGGAATTCAAAATATTGCATTTACCATTCTTGAATTGCAAATCATATCCCTTGTCAACCATCTATCCAACACTTAAAAGATTATACTTCAAACCTTCAACCTATAGGACATCATCAATATTATTCTTACCATCAAAAGAGATAGAACCTCTACCATGAATCACACAAGATTTATCATCTCCAAATCTTACTATACCACCATCATACCTCTCTATATAATATGGTTTTATCACTTGTCATATGATGTGAACAATCGGTTCCAATTACCCATTAATCTTTCTCTTCAATCTTAGCAACCAAAGCTTTCTCCTCTACAATGCATCTTGTAGGATTCACTGGTACCGGATCATCTTCCTTGATAGCAATAAATATAAATTCAACTTTTGAATTCTCATTCTTAGATTCCTCATCTATCACACCTTCATCAGTAGCATAATAACATCTCTTTTGATATATGTACTTCTGGTTAGGCTTATAGGGCTTATCATACTTCTCATATCTATCATGCTTATCAAATATATCATGTCTTTCATGCTTATCATATCTAGACATTCTTTCAGGACACCTAGAAGAAAAATGTCCTATCTTATTACAAGAGAAACATTTCAAAGGTAACTTTCCATCATACTTACCAATTCCCTTAGGCAATCTTCGAGCAATAAGTGCTTCAAGCTCATCCAACTCTTTCTCTTGTTCTTCCATCTCTCTCATTTCTCTTTCATATTTTGAAACCCTAGATGAAATCTCTCTCATATCATACTTCAACTTCCTGGATACAAAGGCTTTAAATTTAATCTTAGATTTACCATGTGATTGTCCAAATTCACTCAGCTCAAATGCAACTAACTTCCCAACCAACGTGTCTCTTGTCACATTAGTCACACTTTGGATCTCATCAATAGCAACAACTTTATCTTTATAAGAAGGAGGCAAGGATCTCAACATCTTAGCAATAATCTCATCTTCTTCAAGAGTTCTACCATCACATCTGATGTTCATAACAAGTTCATTAACTTTAGCCATAAAAGATGTTATATCTCATCTTCTCCCATCTTCAATGTCTCATACTTTTCTTTCAAACTCTGCAACTTAGCAAATTTAACTTGTGCATAGCCTTCATACAATGTCTCTAACTTTTTCTAGATCTCATTTGTATTCTGAAGACCCATTACATTAGTCATATCTGAATTGGTCAAAGCACTCAGCAATGCTTCCTTAGCTCTTATGTTATGTTCAACATCCTTGATTTCGACAACAATAACTAGACCATTCTGAGGAACATTGTAGACATTCTTTGTAATCTTCCAATAATCTTCTCCAATACACTTCAAATGAACTTCCATCCAGTCCTTCTATACAGTATAATTATTTACATAAAATCTAGGACTCTCCTTCTTGAACAAAAAGGTTGCCATCTGGAATCTCCTCTAGTAGTCAAGATTCTTCTAGAGGATCTAGCTCTAATATCAATTGTTGGCAACAATAATGAAAGAAAACTGAGGGGGGGGAGGTGAATCAGCTTTCACTGGATTAAAAAAATTAAAAACAATCTCAAATCTGATCAACTACAACAATAATAAAGATAAACATAATAACAACAACAAACATAACACCAATATTTTTGACATGGAAAACTTGATCAAGGGAAAAACCATGGTGGGAACCTACCCACAATGATATGATACTTTGTAGTTGTATGTGTATATATTATAATGGGTAACACACATGCATTTAGGCACATTGCCTAGAGCTCGCTGCTCAAAATATAATGACCTAGAAGGCTACAACCCTTAGGGAAAGTTCACTACCTTATAAAGATATTCAGACTACAATCCGGATTACATGAACTGCAAAGATAAAATCTGCTAATGCTTGATGACAATTTCAGTTAAGCTCATTTGTTTGCCCTGCAACACTCTCTGCTCAAAACACTACACCGAAAGATGAATTCACTTACTCGCACATACACCGCTCTTTGATAATGCAGACTCAACACCCATACTCAAATTACATGAATATAACACTTATTTATATATATCATCAACGTTGACTACAAGGTCGACCAAACCCTCAACACCTAATTATAAAACTACACCACACGATACATAAATCAGTCACTGGACAAATACAATCCCATAAACAACATAGCATGGACCCAAATCAACTCCTCGAAGACGCACCACCACCAAGAATCTCTCCAAGATCAACCCCAACATGTTACACCATCGAAATACAACATAACACGAAGAATATCACCAGACCCATAAGATATTCAACAACATGCACAATGATCAATGTGGACCACCAAAACAAATAGGACATGATTAGGAAACACCAACAGGCACGTTATAATCATCTGTAATAGCTGCACCAACACCACTTAATCAAATCTTCATTGATCAACATGCCAACACTCAAGAACACTTATCAGCAACAACACGGACAAGAAAGATAACTTATGAAGCATAAAATAACTAACCATCTAAAATGAAGATACACATGAACATCCCAAACACTCTCCCAAATTCACAACATAAGATATGATCATATCAGAGTACAACAGATCAAATATCAGAACTCTGCAACACTGAACACTAAAAACCAATCTTCATACCGAAATCCTCAACTCGATCAAATCATCACATAGCATCATTAAATCAATAAAAAACAAAATATCTCTAGTTGATTCAACATATCAAACAGATAAACCAACCAAATCAACTCACTGCAATCACCAAACAACTCTCTACAACACCAAAACACAGGAATATGTTGACATCAATGACAACAACATATCCTAGCAGCAACAATATCCAACATTATTGGTGATATATAATGTATTTGTACATGGTATAAATATATACAATGTATTTTCACATGAGCACATTGGTGTCGTTGTATTGATGATATATAATGTAAGTGTACATGAGTACATTAGTGTAGTTGTATTGATGATATGCAATGTATGTGTACACGAGTACACTGGTTTAGTTGTATCGATGATATATAATTTATTTTTACATGAGTACATTGGTGTAGTTGTATTGATTATATGAAAAATGATGCATAGACTAACAAATCATATGTGTATGGCCCACTTATTGAAGTTCATGGATGTCATATGTAAGTCTAATGGTAATTATGTGTCTAAAATATATGCAAATATTGACGATCACATGTGATCATTACTACTTCCCTAAATTCATTACAACTTAATATAGGCTTGTTAGTCTATATTTATCCTTTTCATCCTCATTATCATTTAATATAGGCTTGTTGGACAATTTTTCACACTTAGGGCGCTCAAGGGACGACATTGGTAGGGTATGGCCATGAGTGTTCGACTGAGTGGAGAGGCAAAATGAGAGCATGCCTAGGGTAAGAATACCTAACCGGATGTGTTGGAACCAATGGTTCACGCCCACAACAAGAAGAACGAGAATTGGGATCCTTGACAACTTTTCATTGAATGCATCTGACTATTTTTTTGTCAAGTGAAAAATCGTTGCCCTACGAAAACCGCTCTGAATATTGAAAATTCAAGACATGCTTTTGTAGGCAGCCCTCACATGACCCTGTAGGTTCAAACAAATCATTCACAGGTGCCACAGATTCCGAGACAGAACTTGTTAAATTTTGACAATTTTTTCACATGTATGGTGCTCAAGGGACGGTGCTGGTAGGGTATGGCCATGAGTGTTTGATCGAGTGGAGAGGAAAAATGGGAGCATGCCTAGGGTAAGAATGCCTAACCGGATGTGTTGGGACCAACGGTTCGGGCTCACGATGAGTAGAACAAGAATTGGGCTCTTTGGCTACTTTTCATTGAATTCATCTGACGAATTTTTTGTCAAGTGGAAAATCACTGCCCTACGAAAAGCACTCTGAATATTGAAAATACGAGATAGGCTATTGTAGGTAGCCTTCACATGGCCTTGTAGGTTCAAATTAATCATCCACAGGTGCCATAGATTTTGAGATACAACCTGTAAAATTTTGACAATTTTTTGCACTTAGGGCGCTCAAGGGACAACACAGATAGGGTATGGCCATGAGCGTTCGACTGAGTAGGGAGGGAAATAGGAGCATGCCTAGGGTAAGAATGCCTAACTGGACGTGTTGGATTCGACGGTTCATGCCCACAACGAGCAAAGCGAGAATTGGGCTTTGTGGCAACTTTTCATTGAATGCATCTGATAATTTTTTCATCAAGTGAAAAATTGCTGCACTACGAAAACCACTGCAAATCTTGAAAATATGATACATTTTATTGTAGGGAGCCCTCATGTGACCCTGTAGGTTCAAGCGGATCATCCGCAGGTGCCAAGGATTTCGAGATACAACCTATCAAATTTTGACAATTTTTCGCACTTAGGGCACTCAAGGGATGATGTCGGTAGAGTATGGCCCTAAGCGTTCAACCGAGTGGAGGGGACAAAAAAAAGAAAGCCTAGGGTAAGAATGACTAACCAGATGTGTTGTAATTTATGGTTCGTGCCCACGATGAGCAAAACAAGAAATTGGTTGTGTGGCAACTTTTCATTGAATGAAACTAATGATTTTTTCGTCAAGTGAAAAATTGCTGCCCTACGAAAATCGCTTTGAATTTTGAAAATCCAAGATAGGCTATCATAGGCAGCACTCATGTGATCCTATAGGTTCAAACATATCATCCACATGGGCCACAGATTCTGACATAGAACCTATCAAATTTTGATAATTTTGTGCACTTAGGGCACTCAAGGGACGATGCTGGTAGGGTATGGCCCTGAGTGTTCGATCGAGTGGGGGGGGGAATAGGAAAAATGCCTAAGGTAAGAATGCCTAGGGTAAGAATGCCTAACCAGATGTGTTGGAACTGATAGTTCATGCCCACAATGAGCAGAACGAGAAATTAGCTCTGTGGCAAATTTTCATTGAATGAAACTAACGATTTTTTCATCGTGAAAAATCGTTGCCTTACAAAAACCGCTTTGAATATTAAAAAACTAAGATAGTCTATTGTAGTTAACCCTCACATGACCCTGTAGGTTCAAACAGATCATCCACATGTGCCATAGATTTTGAGATAAGACCTGTCAAATTTAACAATTTTTCACAATTAGGGCGCCCAAGGGACGACATTGGTAGGGTATGGCTTCGAACGTTCAACCGAGTGGGGGGGAAAAAAATGAGCATGTATAGGATAAGAATGGCTAACCAAACATTTTTTAACTAATTGTTCACACCCACGACAAGTAGAATGATAAATTGGCTTCGTGGCAACTTTTCATTAAATGAAACTGACAATTTTTTCGTCAAGTGAAAAAATCGTTGCCCTCCAAAAACCGCTCTAAATATTGAAAAATCGAGACATTTTATTGCAGGCAGCCCTCACATGACTTTGTAGGTTCAAACGGATCATCTGCAGGTGCCACAGATTTCGAGATACAACCTGTCAAATTTTGACAATTTTTCGCACTTAGGGCGCTCAAGGGACGACCCCGGTAGGGTATGGCCCTGAGAATTAGACTGAGTGGGGGGGGGACATGAGCATGCCTAGGGTAAGAATTCCTAATCAGATGTATTGAAACTGACAATTCGTGATCACAACGAGAAGAACAAGAAATTGGCTTTGTGGCAACTTTTCAATGAATGAAACTGATAATTTTTTCGTTAAGTGAAAAATCACTTCTCTATGAAAACCACTCTTAATATTGAAAATATGAGACAGGCTATTGTAGGCACCCCTCACATGACCCTGTAGGTTCAAATAGATCAACCACAGGTGCCACGTATTTTGAGATAGAACCTATCAAATTTTGATAATTTTTCGCACTTAGGGTGCTCAGGGGACGATGTCGATAGGGTATGGCCCTGAGCATTTGATCAAGTGGGGGGGGGGAATAGGAGCATGCCTAGGGTAATAAAGCCTAACTGGATGTGTTGAAACCCACGGTTCGCACCCACGATGACAAAAATGAGAAATTGGCTTTGTGGCAACTTTTCATTGAATGAAACTGACAATCTTCTCATCAAATGAAAAATTGTTGCCCTACGAAAACTGTTCTGAATATTGAAAATCCAAGATAGACTATTGTAGGCAGCCATCACATGACCCTATAGGTTCAAATAGATCATTCGTAGGTGCCACATATTTTGAGATAGGACCTGTCAAATTTTGACAATTTTTCGCACTTAGGGCACTCAAGTGACGACGCCGGTAGGGTATGGTCCTAACCATTCGATCGAGTGGTGGGGTAAAACAGGAGCATGCCTAGGGTAAGAATGCCAAATTGTATGTGTTGGAACTGATGTTATAATGCATTACGAATCATAATATGCCTACATTTAGTGGTGGTTGGAGATGTTTTGCACGTGATAGTAAAAGAAAGGAAGGTAAAATTCGTATCTTTCAGTAGCTGAATGGCAATCAAAACAAGTTTATGTTTAGAGTTCATATATTTAGGATTTAAATTTAATGGGCAACGTGTGGAAATGGACCTCTTCACAGTATCTCCCAGCTGAGATGGATTTTAATGATGGGGGGGTTTTGCTAAATGTACCAATCGATTATGAAAAAATTGCATTCCGATGTAGAAGATGCTTTGCTACTTTTTCATTACTAAGTATCCATGTTATGATTAATAACAATACCGATATGGTCATTAAATTTGGTGAAGTTTCCAAAGGCAACCAAATTTAAGACTTAAGATTTAGATGTAACAAATTATATAGAACCTCAAGATTATACAAATAACATTGTATTGTTCATTATTTAGACATTGTAAATTATAGGATTGAAGATTAAATTTTAAAATAATGACACCATGCATGTGAGGAACAAGTTATATCGAATCTCAAAATCTATATATCAAAATATCGAATAATTACAAGCGTATGTCCATATATAAAATATACATGCCAACTAGACATGTAAGTATCCCAAAATGTTCTATAACATCCTAAACTACTGATGGATCATCAAAATTGATCCTCTTCACAACATTTCTAATCTATGAAGGATCCAACACAAGAAAAATCAAACCACAATTAAGATTAGTTATATCATATAATTTACATTCGAAAAGTTAACATAAAAATCTATATACATTGAACTATAATTGAACTCTAAAATTGAATTCTTGCTTACCTCATCTCCACGTTTTCTCTTCATCTTGGGAGGAGTCCTTGAATATGTCTTCGCTAGAGTAGGTATGTCATCAAGATTTTTGTAGGCAGCCTACATATGTTCACAAACATAACATTGATACAAGTTGGCATATAATTGTTGATGATAAGACCAAATTATATCTACTAAACACAAAATAAAATACACATGTACCTAAGGCTTCTCTTTTGCTTCTTCAGGTATAGTGGGTGCAGTCAACAAGGATGTGAAGCTAACAATTTTCTATACATAAAGATGAAAAGTACTTGAAACTATCAATCTATGTAGACATGTATAAGTATTATAATTTATTTAAACTATTAATTCAATCATGTTTGCATTTAATTACCTTTCACTTGTCTCTGACTGCACTACGAAAGCCCGAATCACATGACACCGCACTTGTGCTACTTGTGTCCTACAAGAGTAAAATAAGATAAACATGCAAGTTACTATATAATTTAATTAATGATGATTTAAATGATGAGCATGTATGTACAATAAAAAATGTAAACGAATGGGTGCAATAATATATGTACCGTATAGCTGTCAAGGCCAAATGAAATGGTTGTCAAGGTGCCATCATGGACTTGTGTTAACTCCTCAGTCATCAACTGTTAAATAGGCCATGTATATAAATATCATTACTTAATACTATCTCTTATAAATATTCATTTAAAATAAAATGCACTACAAAATTACAAATCTTACCACTACATCATCAGTGTATGATGAAGGTATCTCATCGCCTCTAGCATGCGAGGACTCTCTAGGGTATCCTCTAGTCCTTGTCGTCACATCTGGTGCATCAGGAATATCATGCACCTGATAATCAATAGTGTCTGCAGGAGGATCAATAGGCTCTCCAATAGGACCTAAGCATAGTTGCTTACACATAGCACAAGTATGCGACACAAAAATATGTGGAACTAAAGAGGACATGTTAGTGCCACCGGATCCACCACTAGCATCACTAAAAGGCTGAGCTAGTGCCCCCACTTGAGAAAACAAAAGGTTACTCAAAGAGTGAATAGTCGGTATAGTTTTTGACACTGCCTCGATAATGATATTTGGATGTTGTACTGTGTAGAACACAAGATATCATTGAGAGGGGGGTGAATCGGTTATTATAAACAATTTTCAACTATGTGTGTGCAACCATTAAAGTAATGAAAACACTAGTAATCAAACACACACAAAGAATGCATCACACAACACCGAATATATGAGGAAAACCCAATGTGGGAAAAAACTCGGTGAGAAATACTGTTGGAGTCTACTGCTCCAATCCAACCTCACAATAAACACAGTTTTAAAAATTTTAGGGCACCAACCCCTAAATATTTATGGGCACCAACCCAAAAGAGCACTAACCCCTAATCTGTTTTGAGCACCAACCCCTGCATCGAGAACCCACTTAGTGAAATACAATGAGACAAAAGTAATACAATAATTTGTACCTTGTTATAAATGGATTTTGTAACACCTTCAATCAATACTCTCTATTGATTTGTCTCTTCTCTGTCTCGCAACTTCTTTAACTATCAGTTATCTATTCACTCTCTCTGACCTCTTACCAGTCAGCCTCAGCCTTTCTTGATTTCCTCTAATCCTCACTCTGCATTCATTCAGTCTATGATGCCTTCCTACCGGTTCTACCACTACCAGTTCACTTGACCGTCAACTCCATGACAGATCACCAGTTAAACTCCTCTTACCAGTTCTACCTCTCCTGTCAGTTCTGATTCAAATACTTATTAGTTTGAATCTTTTGAGCTCACTCAATCTGTTCACCTCTCTGATTACTCAAACACACTCTTTTCCAACTACAGAAATCAATCCATCTTGATCTTTGGTTTGCATATTTATATACATGCTTTCCCGCCAAAACTGAAAATCAAATCTTGCGCCCTATGGTTTTCTTCGCCGACCCAATCTGTATCAAATCTGAGCAAATCTCTTCTTTGAGATTGATAACCTACAACAAAACAAAGTCGCTCTGCCAAATATTTTCTTCCAATACACGTTTTCTATTTTAGAAAACACTACCCTACTGTCTGTCAATCATAATAAATGGTCTAGCAATTTCCTTCTCCAGGTTGACAAGATGATCAGATGTCCTGCTTTGATCAACATGTCAAAGAATGAAATCTCTATCCTTTGAACAACTTTGAGCCGCAATCCTCTGCAACTCCTCCGTAATTTCTACAGTCAACATTTAATGTAGACTTAGTTAGCAACTACCTCACCGACGCAATCTTCACCACTGCACGTTAGCCACTTGGATCCTACGTGTCATCTTCCTCGACATCCACCTCAGTTGACTATGTCAGTTTAGAATCAGTCACCGACCAAAAACACCCTACCGGTATACACCATATACTACCAATCTTCTTGCCCTACCAATTATACATTAACTGGTTATCCTTCAAGCCATGCTCTGCTTTGTTTGGTTGGTTAGGTCATGATCCCTTTTCTCTAGATATGACTTGATGCCTTGTTCCTTATAGGCTCAGCTTGTCCCTTGCATGCTTACCAGTGGACATGTTTACCGGTAGATACAACACCTACCTGCATACTGGATCTGCATGCATTCTTCTTCACCAATCACATATCAATCAATTATAAATGTGCTCTTTGGTTCAACAAACATTATGTGGTTTCAATCACAAACTTATGCCAATGTTATGAACAAATATTTTGAACCACAACACCTGGATCCTCTCCAATCATCTGTTCCAGTTGCTTGATCATCAATTTGTTCCTGTTTACCAGTTGACACTACTCCTGCCTACATACCGGTAACACCCATGAGAACACCATGCCAACGACAACTCCAATACTAGTTGACATCAATGAAAATACAATGCCAACAATCTCCCCCTTTGGCATTGATGTCAACAAACATAGTATCCACTATCAAACCAGTTCCTTCTCCCCCTTTGACAACAATGACAAAGGGCACAAACTTTTCATGTATACAACCGATAAAATCTATCGCTTGGTCAAATCTCCCCCTTTGTCCATCAAATGGTCCAATAATCAAAAGATATGGTAGTGAACTCCCCCTGAACCATAGATCTCCATACACATTTAAGTGCATGAAGTTGGTGAAACCACACCTAACTTGTGGCGTAGATACTCAAATGAGTTTACCGGTAGAGGACATATTCTACCTTAACTTCCTGCTCTACCACCTTCTCCTTGAGAAAATGATATTTGATGGCAATGTGTTTTTTCCTTGAGTGCATAGCCAAATTATTTGATATGTTGATTGCACTTGAATTATCACACCAAATAGAAACAGGGTCATATGTTTCTACCTAAATATCCTTGAGGGTTTGCTTCATCCATAACACCTGAGAACAACATGTAGCAGCAACAATATATTTTGCCTCAACAATAGATAGGGAAATTGAATCCTTCTTCTTGTTGTGCCATGAGACCAACTGATTACCTAGGAAGAATGCACCACCACTTGTGCTCTTCTGGTCATCAATGCAGCCTGTCCAATTAGCATCTATGTAGGCTTGTAAGGTGAATTCTCCTTGCTTAAGATACCATAGTCCATAATTAAGTGTTCCTTGTAGGTACCTAAAGATTCTTTTCACTGCATTTTTATGTGATTGTTTCGGTGCAATTTGAAAGCTTGCCACCATACATACTGTCTACACTATATCTGGTCTTGAAGCAGTAAGATATAACATATTGCTAATCATGGATCTATATTGTGTTTGATCCACTACCGATGACTCGTCAACCTTGCTCAACTTGCAACCAGTCACCATGGGGGTACTTACCAGTTTGTTGTCTTCCATTTGAAACTTTTGCAACATATCTCTGGCATACTTGATTTGAGAGATAAATATCCCTTTATCTTGCTATGAAATCTGCAAACCAAGAAAGTATGACAACTCTCCAAGCATTGACATCTCAAAGTTTGATTGCATCTGATCAGTAAAGTCTTTGCACAGAGTGTCCTTGTTGCCTCCAAAAATTATGTCATCCACATATAAAACCATAATGATCATGTGGCTTCCATCTGCTTTAATATACAGATTATTGTCAACACTTCCCTTTTTGAAACCCCGCTCCTTTAGATACTTATCTAACCTTGAATACCATGCTCTTGGAGCCTACTTTAAACCATACAAAGATTTCTTCAACCGACACACAAAAGTTTCATTATCATGCAACATAAAGCCTTTTGGTTGTTCTATGTAAACTTATTCTAAGTTACCATTTAAGAAAGCAAATTTAACATCCATTTGATATACCTTGTATCCTTTGTAGGCAGAGAATGTTAGAAACATTATAATGGCTTCAAGTCTTGCAACTAGTGCATTGTTTCTTCAAAATATATTCCTTTTACTTGGGAATACCCTTTGCACACTAACCTTTCTTTGTGCCTAACAATATTACCTTTTGCATTCATCTTGTTCTGGTAGACCCACTTTGTGCCAATGACATTCTTATCTGTTGGTCTAGGAACTAACTCCCAAGTTTTGTTCTTCTCAATTTACTGCAGTTCTTCTTCCATTCCATCCATCCATTTCTAACTTTTGTTGGCCTCATTAAATGTTTTGGGTTCCATTTCAGTCATGAGGCATAAATTGACTTGTTCATCATTTTGGGCAAGTCTTCTTTTGGTCTACACACCATCATTCTTATTGCCTAGAATCTGCTCTTCTGGGTGATTTTTCTGCACATACCAGCTAGGGGACTTATTAGATGTTTCTTCTGGTTCACTTTCTGACTGCATATCATATTCATCACATGATTCATCATGTCGATTTACTTTTGCTTGTCTACCTTTATGCATATCTTCATCAACTCTGACATGTATACTCTTAATGACTCTTCTTAGTCTTTTGTTGTAGCATTTGTATGCTTTGCTATGAGTTGAGTAACCCAAGAAGATACTTTCATCACTCCTAGAATCAAAGCTACCTAAGCCATCCAGATCTCTTTTGATGAAGCATTTTCTTCCAAACACTTTGATATATTTGACTGATGGCTTCCGGTCATACCACGGTTCATAATGTATCATCATGTTGTTTGTTCTTAGTTGAATTCGGTTCAGAGTGTATACAACAGTATGAACTGCTTCCTTCTAGTATATATCCGGTATGTTTTCCTCATTTAACATAGTTCTTGCCATTTCCTTGACTATCCTATTTTTTTCTTTCTACAACACCATTTTGTTGTGGTGTCCTTGGAGCTGAGTATTGTCTTCTGATTCCATGTCTCTCACAGTAGTCTTGAAACTCATTTGATATGAACTCTCCACCTTGGTCAGATCTTAGACATTTCAGCTTGCATCCACTTTCCCTCTCAACCATCTTCCAAAAAATCTTGAATCTTTCAAATGTGACCCATGTCATTCTTGAAAAAACATCAATGAGGAGCATGAAGTATCTTTCACTGGCTAGAGCTCTTGTTCTGGTTGGTCAAAATAGATCAGTATGCACAAGTTCAAGTGGCCTTGAAGTATTGTGTTCTTTAGACTTAAAGGACACCTTAGTCTGCTTTCCTCTTACACATTCATCACAAAATGTGCTTACCAGTTTGATGATTGATGGTATATGTCTCATAGAGCCCTTTTTGCTTACTTTAACCAGATTATCAAAATTTATGTGGCCTAATCTCTTGTTCCACAACTAGCTCTCATCCACTTGTCCCATCATGCATTGGGACTCAAAGCATTCCTTCATATTCTACACATTTCCATATGTCATTTTTCCTTCTCCTACAATCAAACCGGTACTCTCTTTTCTTATCTGGAAACTGGTAGAGTCAAAAGTGAATTTGTATCCTTTGTCACACATTTGACTCACACTTAGTAAGGTGTGCTTTAAACCTTCCACATAATATACATTACGTGCCTTCAATTTTCCATCTATATTCAAAGTACATTTTCCCTTTATCTTGATGGAAGAGTTGTCTCCAAATCTTACTTAACCTCCATTCCAATCTTCAAGCTTAATAAATTTCTTTTTCTCTCCGGTCATGTGATTGGAACATCCATTGTCTACAACCCATAAGTTTCTTCTTTTTGCATGTAGGGCAACCTTCACAATTAGACTTGATTATGCATTATTCTTGTCCTTCTGAACCCAAACTAGGTTGGCTTCTTTCTTCTTGTCTGCTGCAATTTCATGCTCTGGTTTAGTTACCAGTTTATGATCCGGTACTGACTTCTCTTGCTTGGTTGTCCAATGTTTGCAATATTTTTCAATGTGCCCAAACTTTTGACAATTATAACACTTCACATTTACATTAAATGATGAATTTAAAAACCTATTGTAGGATACCAGTAGACTTTTCCTACATTCAAAACTCCTATGACCTAAATCATTACACTAATAACACACAAAATTCATCTCCCGGAGTGCAACAAAATAATTTCTTCTTTCAAAACTAACAGGGGGCTTATTTATCAGTCTACAATCAACAATTTTATGTCCAAACTTATTACACCGGTAGCAATAACCATGGAATTTGGGTACATACTAGTCTTGTT
The DNA here is from genome assembly GCF_030272615.1 of Cryptomeria japonica. Classification (NCBI taxonomy): domain Eukaryota; kingdom Viridiplantae; phylum Streptophyta; class Pinopsida; order Cupressales; family Cupressaceae; genus Cryptomeria; species Cryptomeria japonica. The sequence goes on from NC_081414.1 coordinate 185,586, forward strand.
GCTTTGGATTGGAAAACCTTCGTCTCACTAGATGTATTCCTCTCATGTTGTTGACTCTAGTGAATCCTTCATTATCTACCTTGGGCTTGCCTTTATGATTTGCATACCGGTTTAAAGTGTGACCCTTTTGGTACTGAGCATTCCGTTTCATAGACTGATTTCTTGTAGCTTCAACATAGGTCTTCTTTCCAATATCTTTGCTGATTGTAAAGATTTGTTTCTAATTACTTTCACTTGAGGAAGTGAATTGTATCTCCTTACTGGATGTGTCTTTTTTGTTTGAACTCTATCCTTCTGCAAGTCATATACCACCAATATCTTTTGAATGCTTCTGTTTTCTCAACATCTTGTCTAAGGCTTCAATGTTTCCCTCATACTTGCTCCTCATCTTCAATTCATCCTTGCTCTTTTCTAGCTCCTTTCTAAGCCTTACAATTTATTATTCTAACTTCTGATGTTCCTTCTCCTTCTCTAATGCATTGGAGCAGGTGATCTCATATATCCTTTTAGTTTCTTCTAACTAGTGTTTCAGATCAGATATTTTCTTCTTGGATTCCTCCAGATATTTTTCCAGTTGTTCTTGTTCCTCTACATCAACATGCTTAACCTTCTTGAGTTCTCTTCTTGTTTTATTCAACTCCTCAAGTGCACTTATGAGCTCACCTTCTAAATCCACCTCAACTTCAATATCTTCATCTTCATTATCTTCATCAATCGATTCATCTAGTGCCATACAAAGATTAGGGTCTCTTTCATCCTCATGGCAGTCATCTTCTGATGCACTTTCTTCATCTATGGCATCATCTTCAAAGGTATATAGACTGTTCTGCTTCCAGTCGCTTCTTCTTTCTTTCCAGTAGACCTTCTTCTCTTTATCTTTACCAGAAGATCTACCAGAGCTCCTTTGCTCATCTCCACCGGTTTCACCATGGGGACATTTAGAAGCAAAGTGTCTTATTTTACCACAGTTAAAACATTTGAAAGACAATTTTCCTTTATACTTACCGGATCCTCTTTTGAGATTTCTTACAAAGTTTGCAACTTCAATATCCAAGTCTCCACTAGATTCTCTATGAGCAATTCATTCCTTACCCTTTTTGATGGAGTTGAAAGCAACTTCTCTCTTGGAAGTTCCTTCATCGGTTGTCCTCATCTCATAAGAAGATAGAGAGACAAATAACTCATCCATTGAAAAGATTGTAAGATCCTTGGCTTCCTTTGTAGCAGAGACCTTAGTATCATACTTATATGTGAGTGATCTAAGTACATTGAAAATATTTTAAGATCCTTGGCTTCCTTTGTAGCAGAGACCTTAGTATCATACTTATTTGTGAGTGATCTAAGTACCTTTTTGACAATAACTTCATCATCTATTTCCTCTCCAAGTCCTATGATGGTGTTCACAATTTCATCTACTCTTTGAAGATAATCTGCAATCTTTTCTTCATCTTTCATCTTCAAGCCTTCAAGTTGACCTCTTAGTGTTTGCATCTTGGCCTCCTTGACCTTGATATCTCCTTCAAATAATCTCTACAGTTTATCCCAGGTCTCCTTGGCAGATAGGCAGTGCATAACCTTAACAAACTCAGTACCAGATAGCCCATTGAGAATAACATGTTTAGCCTTTGCATTATTTTCATACTCCTTAGCATCCAGATATGTAGGAGTAACACTAGGGATAGTATATCCATTCTTAACCGACATCTAAACATCAAAACCTAGGGAGGATAGACAGGTTTCCATTCTTCTGCTCCAGAAGGCATAGTTGGTTCCATCAAACATGGGGGCTTTGGAGGAGGATTCATTCCTTTCCATTGTGTTCTTAGACTAGAATCTACCCAAGCTAGAGAAATATTTGACCAACAGGGAACCTAGGGCTCTGATACCAATTGTAGAACACAAGATATCACTAAAAGGGGGGTGAATCAGTGATTATAAACAATTTTCAACTATTTGTGTGCAACCGGTAAAGTAATGAAAACACTAATAATCAAATACACACAAAGAATGCATCACACAACATCAAATACACAAGGAAAACCCAATGTGGGAAAAACCTCAATGAGAAATGCTGCTAGAGTCTACTGCTCCAATTCAACCTCACAATAAAACATAGTTTTACAAAGTTTAGGGCACCAACCCCTAAAGATTTATGGGCACCAACCCAAAGGATCACCAACCCCTAATCTATTTTGAGTACCAACTCAAGGAGAACCAACCCCTGCACCGAGCACCCACTCAGTGAAATATAATGAGATGAAAGTTATAGAATAATCTGTACCTTGTTACAAATGGATTTTGTAACACCTTCAATCAATACTCTCTATCGGTTTGTCTCTTCTTTGTCTCACAACTTATTTAACTACCGGTTATCTATTCACTCTCTCTGACCTCTTACCGGTCAACCTCTGCCTTTCCTGATTTTCTCTGATCCCCACTCTGCATTCATTCACTCTCTGATGCCTTCCTACTGGTTCTACCACTACCGGTTCACTTGATTGTCAACTCTGTGACAGATCACCGGTTAAACTCCTCTTACCGGTTCTACCTCTCTTGTTGGTTATGATTCAAATACTTAGTCATTTGAATCTTTTGATCTCACTCAATCTATTCACCTCTCTGATTACTCAAACACACTCTTCTCCGACTACAGGCATCAATCCATCCCAATCTTCGGTCTACATATTTATATACACACTTTCCCGCCAAAACTAAAAATCAAATCTTGCATCCTAGGGTTTTCTTCATTGATCCAATCCATATCAAATCTAATCACATATCTTCTCCAAGATTGATAACCTGCAACAAAACAAAACTGCTTTGCCAAATCTTTTCTTTCAATATACGTTTGCTATTTTTAGCAAACACCGCCTTGCTTTCTGTCAATCACAATAAATGGTCTAGCAGTTTCCTTCTCCAGGTCGACAAGATGATCCTGCTTCAATCAAGATGTCAAAGAATCAAATCTTTGTTCTTTGAACAACTTTGAGCCGCAATCCTCGACAACTCCTTCATGATTTCCGCAGTCGACATTTAATGCAGACTTAGTCGGCAACCACCTCACCGACGCAATCTTCACCACACATGTTAGCCACCTGGATCCTATGTGTCATCTTCGTCGGCATCCACCTTAGTTGACTATGTCGGTTCAAAATCAATCACCGACCAAAAACACCCTACCGGTATATACCTTATACTACCAGTCTTCTTGCCCTACTGGTTATACATTGACCGGTTATCCTTCAAGCCATGCTCAGCTTTGTCCGAACGGTTAGGTCATGATCCCTTTTCTTTGCATATGAATTGATGCCTTGTTCCTTCTAGGCTCATCTTGTCCCTTGCATGCTTACCAGTGGATATGTTTACCAGTTGATACAACACCTACCTGCATATCGGATTTGCATGCATTCTTCTTCACCGAGCACATATCAGTCAATTATAAATGTGCTCTCTGGTTCACCAAACATGATGCGGTTTCAATCATAGACATACCAATGCTATGAATATATATTCTGAATCGCAACACCTAGATCCTCTCCAATCATCTGTATCGGTTGCTTGATCATCAATTTGTTTATGTTTACCAATTGACACTAATCTTGCCTGCATACCGGTAACACCCATGAGAACATCATGCCAATGACAACTCCAATACTAGTTGACATCAATGACAATACAATGCCAACATACTGGAGGTGGGGGATCAATGGGCGGAGGGGAACATATGGGCCCTGTAATACTTGAACTGCCCCAAGTCTATCTTGAGGCATACCTAAACCCGCACCCTGGAAAGGCTTGATTTCAAAGTAGTTGACATGCTTGCCCAAAACAAACTCAGAATACAATTTTTTAATGAAATAAAATGGGACATCAAGATTGTCGTTGGGTGGTCTATCATAAACCATCCAACAGATCCCAAAAGTTATTTACAATATTATCATTTTGACACCATTTGATGAAAAGTTATTTTTTTCACATCTACGAGCTATCGAGTGCGGGGATTGATGAACAATGTGACACTATCAACTTTTGATATTTCAAGCTCCTTGACCTAATCATAGGTCAAGCCATTTTCATATCTAACACTCATGTAATCTGGCCACAAAAGAGCGGCATTGTGCTCCATAGTGACGATTTCTACATTTTTTATTATGGCTTTAAGAGGATCTAACATTGGGGCTAGACGAGGGATTCTACTAATCTTGAACTGAGGGGGGGGTTTGATAATGGAGGGTTTGTTAAGGGAGGGTTTGGTAGTTGTGGCGGTTGTGGTTGTTCAGGATTATCATTGTTATCCCCCATTTAACCTGATTGAATTTGAAAATTTGAATTTAATCAACAAATTTGAAAGAATAATATATTTCAAATGGAAAAACCTAGTTTCTATCAAAAAAAATAAAAAATACAAAAGAATTGATAAAAAACAACAAAAGTGCAATAAAATCATACCTTAGATGACAAATTGACAAAAAAATTGCCCCCAAATTGTATATCCACTAAAATCCGATATCGAATTTCAATCCTTTCGCTCAACCGGATGAAAAATGACCCACGGGTGGGTATAAAAATACCCACAGGAATCAGATATCCGATTCCTAAAAGTTTTCATGCCACATGTTTAATATATATTTTATAATATATATACATATATATATATAATATATAATATATTATATTATATTATATATAATATATAATATATTATATACTATATTATATTATATATATTATATAATATATTATATATTATATATTATATAATATAAAATATATAATATATTATGTAGTGCCCCTCTCTTTTGACTTGACAGACTTTGTATTTGTGAGCTTTCTATGTGTGGTTTTGACCCCTTTGGTGTTGGTCAATTTTGATTTCTAGTGATGCTTGACTATGCTTCTTGGATTTCTATGTGAATTTGTTACCTTATATATGGATGATTAGAAATGATGTTTTGATCATGTGATGTTATATGATATATTTATGCTCTAAGTATTTGATGATTATTGATGGATTATTTATGTATTCCTAGAATTTGACCTTGATGCTCTTAGATGTATATCTTTTTTTATCTTACGTCGCTTACTATCTCTGATGTGTTTGAGGTGAAGGGGAAAAGTGTCACATTGGTCTTTATGGGCAAGCTACGTCGCTTCCATTTCTTTTTCATGATGTGATGCTATATGTTATATGCACATGTTCGATGTTTGCTTATGCAGCTGCAGGTACCAAGCATTGAATCCAGTTGAACTTTCAGGTCTGAGCGTGCTCATCAACCCAACGGTAAAGTGGAACCGGAGATATCAGTCAGACCCTAGACATTACCCCCTTTTTTGTCAGGTAACCTTGAGGTTGTGGTTAGCCTAGTGTTGTCAATTTTACCCTTGTGTTGTGCAGTAGTCCATAGTTTCTCTTTCTGTGTTAGTTAGTGTAAAATTAATCTTTCAATTAATGACATTCTAATACTCTTGTTTATTATCTAAAGTTATTGTAATGAAATAGTGTAAAGAGTAAATTAGATTAATTAGTTCGCAAGAATTAATACAATGTTAAATTGCACTCTATATCTTTGATCATTTATTCAATGTTTAATTGTGCATGTTCTAAATTGAATTAATTAATTAAATTGGATATTGTTCTTAAGGAATTAGGATTTAAAATAGATTTATATAATAATAATTTAATTGTTTATGTGGCTCTTACTTAATAATTCTTGTTTATTTAAAAAATAATAGATAAACAAATTTGTTTTTTTCCCCACTCTCTCTAATAAAATATTGCAATAAATAGAAAAGATATTGGGGGACATTTAATTGCTCTCATGCATGTCAAGAGTTACAAAAAATTTAAATGAGATTATTTCTGGGGAGGAATCTCGCGTGCACATCAGGGGTGGCTTTTTGTATGTTATTATTTTGGGATTCTTGCAGAGAGCTCCCCCCATGAAAATTTTGGGAAGCTCTTGGAAAACAATTTGTGCATGAAAAAGAATGGGAAATTGTTGATGAAATTTTGGGGGGGTTATAGAGAAATTATACTGCAATTGATCTTGCCCAGGAAATATTGTGTATGCTGATTTAGTTTTTTTCAAGCTCACTGGGTTGAATCGAGGATCCTCTATGAAGTATTGTCTCGATTTCTTCTTCAATTTCTTCCTGGAAAGCGTTTAAGGTAGGATTCTTATTTCTGGTTGTATGTGTTATAAATTTTTCTTTCATGCTGAACAAAAAAAAATATTGTTGGGTGTTTTCAGACTCTAGTTTGGTGAAAATTGGCTTATTAGGGTTTCATTCATGTGTCTGGAAATTATTGGGTTTTTAGATTTGAGATTTTTGAATAAAAAAAAATGGAAATGGGGTAGATGAAAAATGATTATTGTGAAATGAAATCGAATCTGTTGTGTTGCCTTTGATTTTCCATTTTTTTGAAATGGGGGTCTCTTATGAAGAAAAAATTTATTTCTATTATGGATTTAGAATATAGAAAAGGGAATTTCTCAATTCAGATTGCCCAATTTGGGGGTTTTGGGAGAATCTCCGGTAAATTTAGTTTTCTGTATTTTTCCCTTACCTACTATCTTTGTGTATTTCCTTATTTGTCATCTTTGTGTTTTTAATCTTTGAAACTGAATATTATTTTTGTTATATATAAAATCATGTTTATTTGTATTTTACTTTGTATCGAAAGATACCATTGTATCTGATTAATAATATCAACCCCATGTTCTATTTTTTATTTATTTTTCCTTGTCGTTGAATTTCTTGTGGTTGTGGGAGTTACCCATAGCCATGGGTAGCACCCACAATTGTGGGGGAGGGGGGAGGGAGGTCTCCCCACAGCCGTGGGGGTAACTCCATGGGTCCCCCCCCCTTCGTATTACCGTTGTTTGTTATTTTGTTTACTCTCGTTGACAGTTAATTCTCAGGTTATTATATATATGAAGGTGTTGTTATTATTCATTTCTTTGTGATTCTCTTGAGTAGTAATTATTCTATTATTTTTCGTATCCGATTTTGGTTATAATTTTATTGGTGGCATATATATATATATAAGTATGTATACAATTATATTTTAAAAATGTATAGTATGTTTATGAAATGGGAATTTCTCATTGGTTTAAATACTCAGTTAGATTTTGTAATGAATTTATTAGAGATAGAAGGAACATTAAAATAATAGTTCTTGGGTTTAAATGGTATTTTAGATATGTCTATTTGAGATTGTTGAGAAATTAGGAAAATAATGTTATGTTGAAAGTCTAAAATCTTGTAATAAATGGCTCAAGAAAATTTTATATCCTTTTACCCTCAATGGTGGAGTAATGATGTTGTCAATTGTTGCTCGTGTTCTTTTGATGTTTTGAATAAACCCTCTATTTTGGCAATTTGAGACCTTAATCTTGTTCTTTGCTATTTTGTTCTTGTGGGGGTATTATTCAGTTCAGAGACTCTATGTTTCATTCTAGAGGCCTTGGGAGGGTATTTGTGGACTTTCATAGTACAGTCATGTTTCCTTCCTTGGATTAAGTTTCTAGTCTGAATGTTAATTTGGAAGCTAGATGATGATTCCTAGTCTTTCCTGAATCTTTCCCGAGATTTTCCTTTAATTATTCTAGCAAGATGGTCATGCCTTGTTATGGTATATCAATGTTTCTCCTTTTTGGTGACTTCCTATTTGGATCTTTGATTAATGTTCCTAGGTGCATTCATGGGAGAGTAACTTTCATTGGGGGTCGGGACCCAAAGTGGTCGCTAGGGTAGCTCATTGAAAGTTTGTTAATAAGTGATAATATAATATAATAAATTTAGGGATGGGTAGTTTGTTCACTCTTAATAAGATAATGATTTTGGATGCCTCTCTTACTCCCAAATGCTCGTTTAGGTATGGGGTAAGATGAGAAGGCCTGGAATAGCATCCACCAATCTCATCTTCACGAGAGGTTGGTATGGTCCACTAGAGTTGTATGGGGGTCGGGGTTCGAGAGAGGTTACCAAGGTAACCCAAGATGGGGGTTGAGACCTAGTGAAGACCTACTAAGGTAACCTATGACAACCTAGTGATGACACTCTTCCTAGTTGCTTACCTAGTGGTTTTCTTGGTTGTATTTTGTGTTTGATTGGGCCTCTGGAATCTAGAAATTGGTTGATGTTCACGAGATTTTCCTTTATCATCTTGTGATTTCCTTGTGTTAGCAATCTTGTGAGTACTTGTTCATAACTGGTTTATATATGTGTTGTTTCTATTCAAGCCTTGATTATGTTCTTGCATTGAGTTATTCCTTCCTCATGTCCCTAGGGTCTGACTGATACCTCCTAGCACAGGGGGTGGACCTAATGACACCACATGGTTGGGTGGAGTGCTTTTTGCACCCATTGGGTTTTGGTATGAGTTGCACCTTGATCGAGATGGATCGTGAGAATATTGAAGATCTACCTTGCGCTCCAGTTATTGAGCTTTTGACATTTTTGTATTTTGAAGAATGTATCCACAGGGATACCTTGTAATGTAGTTATGATCATTTGTATATTCTTGGCTATGTAATTTGAAACTTGTATCATGAACAAAAAAGTGTAATATTTTTTGTAAGAGATCCTCATTCTTTCATTTATGTAAGTTATGTTTTAGAGTTGACATTGTGGGGTCTTGAGGACACTCATATATTTTAATTGCTCTTAGCATATTTATCTCGTGTTATTGTATATGTATTGTTTATTTTGTCTTTAACACAAAAAAAAATTGTATTTTTATTGTTTATTAATGTATTGTCCTTTGGGCCTCATAGCGGGGGCATTAAACTTGGTATCAGAGCACATGTTCAAACACCGAGATTCTCTAGGTGTACTTGGGTTCTCTTGTTGTTGTTAGTCTTTTTGTGTGCGATATTAATTCTTGTCCTAAGTATGTTCCTTGTGTGTTGTTTTGTTGTCTAGTAGGATTCCAAGAGAATGAGGAAGAGGTCGTGGTTTAGGCCGAGGTAGGGGACGTGGCATAGGGGTAGCATTTTATAATACCCCTACACAGATTTCCCATGGGGATTTTGGTAATTAGGAGTGTGAGCAATCTGGGTCAATAGAAAATCAATTGCAGGTGTTGTTAGAGCAGCTTCTTGATCATCTGGGCCCCCGCTAGGATAATGGGGCTCGTGAAAGGTCACCAGTAAGGTCAGTTAATGATATGTCAGAATGGGAGGCTATCATGACAAACTTGATGAGGACTCAACCTCCTAAATTTCATGGTACCAGAACCGGTTTGGAGGATGAAAACTAGCTGATTGAATTGGACCGATGCTTTGCTATGCACCCCTTCAGTACTAATACTAAGGCTAGATGTGTAATCATGCACCTGAGGGGTTTCACATTCACATGGTGGCAGTTGGAAGGGAAGAAGCTTTGCGTAGATATTAATAACATCTCTTGGGAGTTGTTTATGGAACATTTCCCAACACGGTTCCTTTCTGATCATTGGAGGAAGCGCAGAGTAGATAAGCTCCACGACTTGCATCATCTGTCCTTGTGAGTAGAACAGTACAAGCATCATTTTTATGAGCTTAAGATATATGATAGGATAGGATATGATGAGACCATGCTAGTGCAACATTTTATCAGGGGTCCCAATGACCAGATCAATGGAGACATGCGGGTTTTCGAGCCCAAGACCATGGAGGTTGCGGTAGAGAAAGCTCGTTTGGTTGAGGAGAAACTTGCTAGGGCTCATAGGACCCACTCAGGAGGGCAAACTGGTAATACATCAGCTGTTGGACAGGGTTCTAGAGAAGCACGGTCTTAGGGACTAGGATCTTTCAGTGGTCAGCAACAACAACAGTCAAAGTGTAAGAATTCCTATTATCATTAGAGTGAGGGTGCTCAGTCAGGAAAGAACAAGAATTGGAAGAGGAATAAATGTGACCGCAATGACCGACCTTCTCACAGTACTCACACGAAAGCTAGTAGAGGTGGTCATCAATAGTCGAGTGCACTTTCTAGAGGTGGCGGTGGCAATGACTAGGGGACATGATGTTTCTTTTGTGGTCAGCAGGGCCACATTTATAGGTATTGCCCTCAAAAGGGTACTCAGGGATTCAATTACAGACCGACTACTTCAAAAACTATAGTTGGAGATGCTAGTAGGAGCCATAAGATTCATGCAGTGGTGGACAACCACCAGGAAGAACATTGAAGCACTATAGTGGAGACTTCAGGTGTGTTGCACGATAATTCTATTTCTGTTTTGTTTGATTCCAGAGAAACTCATTCGTTTATATCATCTTCTCTTGTTAAGCGATGTGGTCTAGTGGTCGTAGAGCAAGGTGATAGGTGGAAAGTAGAGTTAACCTTTGGGTTTAAGGTCACAGTAGAAACCTTGGTTCGCGGATGTGAATTACAAATTGGTAAACTTCATACTTCTGCAGACCTGCATATCATACCTTTGGGTTCCTATGATATTGTTTTGGGCATGGAATGGTTGTCAGCCAATCAGGCAGTCATAGATTACCAAAATAAAATAGTAAAGTGTTTGGACCGTTCAAGAAACTTGGTGGAAGTGGTTGGCATACAAAGACTTGTTTCTCTACGCCTAATTTATGCTATACAACTAAAGCATTGTATGTGTCAGGGATGTCAGTTATTTGTTGTGTCAGTGAATGACTTGGAGATCGATGATAATTAGGAGGTATCACTCGATGATCATCCCTTGCTAAGAGAATTTGCAGATGTCTTTCTGAGTGAGATTTTGGTTATGCCTCTTAAGAGGGACATTGATTTTATAATTGACTTAGTGCCCGAAGTTGAACCTATCTCACATAATCCTTATCGGATGACAACACAGGGGCTTGAAGAGCTTCATTTGTAGTTGGAGGATCTTTTGGGAAAAGGGTTTATTCAACCTAGTGTCTCTCCTTGGGGAGCACCTATTATATTTGTAAAGAAGAAAGATGGGTCTCTTCACTTATGCATCGACTACCGACAGCTGAATAAATTGACAGTGAAAATTTTTTACCCACTGCCAAGAATTGATGATTTGTTTGATCAGATTAAGGGGGTGAAAGTACTCTCTAAGATTGATTTGAAGTCAGGTTATCACCGGTGGAGGATCATGGAAGTGGATATTCATAAGATAGCTTTCCGCACCCGCTATGGCCATTATGAGTTCATCGTCGTGTCGTTTGGGTTGGCTAATGCACCATCCATCTTCATGAGCCTTATGAATGGCGTATTCAGGACTTATCTAGATAGATTCATCCTCATGTTCCTTGATGACATATTAATTTATTCCAAAACTATGGAGGAGAATGAGGAGCATTTGAGACAGGTATTGCAATGTCTGAGGGAAAACTGGTTATATGCAAATGTGGCTAAATGTGAATTCTTTAAGATTGAGATCAAATACCTTGGGCGTGTCATTTCAAGGGAGGGAATTGCAATAGATCCCTCAAAGATCCAAGCTATTCTAGATTGGCCTGCACCTACAAATGTTTCATAGGTTCGTAGCTTCATGGGTTTGGTAGGTTACTATCGAAGATTTGTTCAGGGGTTCTCTAGAATTGCTCATCCTATCACTTCCCTGCAGAGAAAAGGGAAGAAATTTGTATGGTCAAAGAAGTGCCAGGAAGCCTTTCAGATTCTTATGGAGAAGTTGACCAGTGTGCCTATCTTGGCAGTTCCTGATCCGTCTAGTGATTTCATGGTCTACACAGATGGATCCTTGGAAGGGTTAGGTGCGGTGTTGATGCAAAATGGGAGAGTGATTGCATACGAGTCTCAAAAAATTAAGAACCATGAGATTAACTACCCTACACATGATTTAGAACTGGAAGCTGTAGTGAATTCTTTGGTTCATTGGAGGCACTTCCTCTTGGGACATCGATTTGAGTTGCATACAGATCATCACAACTTGCAGTACATATTTACATAGTCAAACCTAAACTCTAAACAGAGGAGATGGATGGAATTTCTAAATGAGTATGACTTTGAGGTTAAGTATATTTAGGGGAAGGAGAAAGTAGTTGTTGATGCTCTTAGTCGTCGTCGGCATGAGATCTAAGTGGTGACTCTGGAGGTAGACTTGAGAGGTCGTATTGTGGTAGCACTCCCTGCAGACACCTGGTATCAGGAAGCTTGTTTTGAGGTGACGTCCAGTAAAGATTTGGAAGGGAGATTCACAAGTTATTCCCTTGATCCCAATGATCTACATGAGATGTATTTATGTACCTTATTCCGAGGATCTTCACAAATTGATTCTTTATGAGACATCGGGCAACATATTCTGCTCATCTTAGTATCAAGAAGATGCATACAGAACTTTGAAAGTTGTATTTTTGGCTGTAAATGAAGAGAGATATAGTAGATTTTGTAGCTCGATACTTAGAATGCCAAAGGGTGAAGGCAGAGCATCGACATCCGACGAGACTTTTGCAACATCATTTTGTTCCAGTATGGAAATGGGACATTGTTTCGATAGATTTCATAGTGGGGTTGCCTAAGACTTCGCATCATCATGACGCTATTATGGTCACCGTGGATAGGTTAACCAAAGCTGCACATTTCTCGCCAGTTCGGTCATCTTACAATGCAATGACAATGGCCAGGATTTTCATGGAGGACATTGTTAGAATTCATGGCATTCCTCGAAAGATCATTTCAGATAGAGACCCCATGTTCACGTTAGCCCTTTGGAAGTATCTTTAGTAGGCATTGGGTATTCAGTTGAATTTCAGTTTAGCCTATCACCCTGAGACAGAGGAACAGACTGAGAGGGTCAACCAGGTGTTGGAAGATATGCTTCAGATGTATGTTACGGATTAGCAGACTCGTTGGGAGGATTACTTATACTTGGTGGAATTTGCCTATAAAAATGGATATCACAGCTCCATCGGTATGGCTCCTTTTCAGGTGTTATATGGTCATCCTTGTCAAACTTCTTTGAGCTAGGACTGATTAGAGGATAGGGTGCATTTAGGTCTGGATTTTCTTAGGAATATGGAGTAGTAGGTAGAGAGGATTAGAGAGCATTAAGTAGTGACACAAGATCAACAAAAGAAGTACACCGATGCGCATAGAGTGGATCATCAATTTTCTATTGGGGATCGAGTGTTCCTACGTGTGCGACCGTGAAAGAGTCTAATTCGTTATGAAAAGGGCTCTAAGCTAGCACTGCACTTTGTGGGTCCATTTGAGATTTTACAGAGGATTGGTCCAGTTGCCTATCAACTTTCTCTATCGCCTACTCTCTCACGCATTCATGATGTTTTCCATGTTTCAGTTCTTTGTCAGTATCATCCTGATATATCTCACATTCTTGATTGGACTACTCTACAGGTCAAGGATGGGCAACTCGCACTCGAGCCCGTGGGCGTGCTGAAGGATAGGCATCGGGTTCTCAGAGGTAGAGACATCAACCAGGTCAGGATCCAATGGGATCCTAATGATGAGTCTTCTGCTACTTGGGAGGAGGCTCCTCATATGCATGAGCTTTATCCTTATCTTTTTACAGGCTTCTAGGAGTAAGCCCGATTCTAGGGCGGGAGGATGTAGTTCCCCTCTCTTTTGACTTGACAGACTTTGTATTTGTGAGCTTTCTGTGTGTGGTTTCAACCCCTTTGGTGTTGGACGATTTTGGTTTTTGGTGATGCTTGACTATTCTTCCTGGATTTCTATGTGATGTTGTTACCTTATATATGGATGATTAGAATAATGATGTTTTGATTATGTGATGTTATATGATATATTTATGCTCTGAGTGTTTGATGATTATTGATGGATTATTTATGTATTACTAGAATCTGACCTTGATGCTCTTAGATGTATATCTTTTTTTATCTTACTTCGCTTACTATCTCTGATGTGTTTGGGGTGAAGGGTAAAAGCATCGCACTGGTCTTTATGGGCAAGCTACATTGCTTCCATTCCTTTTTCATGATGTGATTCTATATGTTATATGCATATGCTCGACATTTGCTTATGCAGCTATAGGTACTGAGCCTCGACTCCACCTGAACTGTCAGGTATGAGTGTGCTCATCAACCAAATGGTAAAGTGGAACCAAAGATATCAGTCAGACCCTAGACATTACCCCCTTTTTTGTCAGGTAACCTTGAGGTTGTGGTTTTCCTGGTGTTGTTAGTTTTACCCTTATGTTGTGTAGTAGTCCATAGTTGCTCTTTCTGTGTCAGTTAGTGTAAAATTAATCTTTCGATTAATGGCATTTGAATACTCTTGTTTATTATCTAAAGTTAATGTAATGAAATAGTGTAAAGAGTAAATTAGATTAATTCGTTCGCAAGAATTAATACAATGTTAAATTGCACTCTATATCTTTGATCATTTATTCAATGTTTAAGTGTGCATGTTCTAAATTGAATTAATTAATTAAATTGGTAATTGTTCTTAAGAAATTGGGACTTAAAATAGATTTATATAATA